>NC_090199.1:3255000-3555000 GCF_033026475.1 Channa argus
CACGCACGCAGGCACGCACGCACACACACAAGGAGCAGGATGAATGTGCTTTCTTTCACTCTCTCTCTCATCAGTCTCTGTTTTCAGCGGCAGCAGCCATCACTGCTCTGTAGCCTACAGCACCACCTGCCTGTAGCGTCCCGTCATTACACAGCTGCAGGTCAGTGTGTTTTTACTGACCGCTGGCTCCTGAAGCCGCCAACACAACAACCTCCAGGTCATTTTACTTCTTCATTTACTGTGAGAAGTACTTTACTTAGAGCCGGGGTGGAGCGTGGTTGTGGACAAGTGCTCAACTACTGAAAGAAGTGATCAGTGAATTTAAATGTCTGAATTTCTGTGCACAGTGGGTTTGAGGACAGTTAGTTTAATACTGGAAAACAAAGCATTTTAACTTTCCACCGATTTTTCTTTTTTTAAATACAAAGCTTGTTCTCCTAAAAGAACAAATCTGTGATTCCTTTGTTTCTGTTTTTGCCACCTTTTGTGCCATATAGCGAGTCACAGTTAAGGTTTTCTGTGATACATTCTGTGTCCTGTGTTGTGTGTGAGCACGTACGCTCTTAAAGAAATCCAAGTATCTCAGCAGTTATAGAGGTAAGTGTAGTAAAATGGACTATTGGGTGAATTGTCGTTGCATTTTGTTTCATTTGACACTAGTAAAAGCATGAGGTGGAATTTTCCATGTCCAAAACGTGACCAAACACCAGGTGTTATGACACATGTGAGCACTGCTGTTGTGATAATGTTTCCCAGACACTGAATGTAAAGTGGAAGTTCAGGCACCGGTTTGCATCACAGCCGCTTTCTACATGGACCTTTTCTTCATTCTGCATTTGTCGGTGATGTGCTGTTGCTGTTTTGTGTCGAGTTGCACAGTAATTCGCGGTAATTTCACACTCTTTTGTGTCTCTTTGTAGCTTTTTTCTTACTTGTTTTGTGTCTTTTCTTACTCGTGTCTTGATGCCTTTGTATTGACACTTTCTACCTATTTTTCCTTCCTGTCACCGTTTCCTGTCTTCTCTTACTGGCTTTGCTTATTTTATTGGTTTGTCGTCTTTTGTAGCATCTTGTGTGTCCGCTTGTTTTGCCTTTCATTTTATATATTTTATTACTATGTTTACAGATTATGTGTCTCTTTGTGGTAATATTGTGTACGTTTTTTACTCATTGTCTGTTGTAGAGGAGTGAGGGGCAGATTTCCCCCGTTTTCCTCATTTGACAGACTTGAGTCATATCAATCGTTACTTCGCTTTACTACACTTTTGTTGCTCTTTTCTCTTCTCTCTCCACTTTCTCCACGGCAGATGGCCGCCCTGATCCTGACCCTGAGCTTTTCCTCTCCACTATTGCTTGGGCTGCTCGAGGGGGGATTTGTTGGGTTTCCTCTGCATACTTGTACAGTCTTGACTTTATAATGCAAAGTGGCTTGAGGTGACTTTGTTGCGCCTTGGTGCCGTATAAATAAAGTTGAATTGAAATTGGTGCTGCCTACTGGTTCCAGATTTCAGGATTTTACTGCAAAGGATTTGCAACCAGGCATTAAGACCAATCGTTTAACTGATGATTGTTAGTTTATCTAACTATTTGTGAGCCCATGTGAATTGGTGCTATGAAAATAAAGTTGAATTGAATTGAACTTCACATGGACAAGAGGAGGCCACTGAGAACCGATTATCATCAGCTGGAGACAAAAATCCAGAAATAGTCACCAACTAACTGACCCTTTAGTTTGTAGCCACATTTCAGGGGCTACACACCTGAGGAAGTTTTACGAGGATTTAAAGTATTTATCATGAACTAAATTCACATTAGTGCTGTAAACTGCACTTACTTATTAGTTGATGTTGATGTAATTTTCCACATTTTGTCACATTACAAACGTATTTTGTTGGGATTTTATGTGACAGACCAACACAAAGTGAACATTGCTCCGTGAAATGTTTTCAGAACCTAATCCTGCTTTAAACTTGTCCACACTAATGTTCTCTACCAAACCTCTGAGGGCTTCACAGAACCGCTGGATTAATACTGAGATTGAATGACACACAGGTGGACTCTGTACTAATGAGGTTCCACCGGAGTTTATTTAGTGCCATCAGCGCAAAGATGGCTGAATACAAATACACGTCACACTTTTCAGATGCTTATTTGCCAAAAGATTTTGAAAACCATTTATCGTTTTTCCATCACTTCACAATTATTGTGCCACCTTGTGTTGGTCTATCACATAAAATACCAATAAAATACATTTATGTTTGTGACAGAACGTGGAAATGTTCAAGGATTACAAATATTTTTTGCAAGGCAGTGTAGCTACCACCTCTACGACCGGTGGGCTACTGCAGTATTTATGAATGAAAACGAGGGGGACACGGACTCAGGTTGTTTTTCCAGGTGCTCTTCTTTTTACATTTGCCCCTCTTAAGGAAGGAAAACTGGAATCAGCTGTTCGTACGAGGGGCTGAGCCAGGCACAGACTGATTTATAGTTCTCATCATTGGCGTTCATAAAGTGGGATTATGGGCTGAGCGGAGGAGGAGCGGGTGGGGCCTGGATGGGAACACAGGCAGACCGTGGTCACTGACCGGAGACTCCACTGGCTTTTATTCGACTCAGATCAGACCGCATGTCTGACCCGGGGGTCCGCCTGCTGTCGGGAGCAAACTGCGCTCATTTCCCCGACATCACCCCGACGGATGCCGTCCTGTGTTAGGGCGGGAGGATGAAAACGTCGCCTCATTTTGTTTTTGGGCATTTTCGCACATAGCCTATTTCTGGGAGGAAGCGGCGGCTTGGCCCTTTTTCTTTATCGCAGGGATGAGGTCTCCGTGCTGAGCTATGTGGATCGCCGAATAACTCTCATCTCGCGCTCCGGAGGAATAATTATGAACAACGCGCAAGATATGTCGCCCGATTTCGTGTTGATGCGCCTGGTTTCCGCGGCCGAGGACGACCGCTTGGACGCAGAAAACGGGAATGTGCCGCCGGCAGGAGTGGTGCCAGGGCTGGGGAAGGAGGTCCTGGCTCACAGCGGCGTCAAAGCGGGTTTGGAACTAAGCCGGGATCCGACGCCGGGCCTCGAGCATTCCAGCGGTCGCCTGAACAAAGCGCAGACGAGCGGCGAGGGCACGGCGGCACCTGACACAAGGGTGACGGAGAGCCGAGCCCCGCTGCCCGCACCTCCTCCTCCGCAGAGCCCCATGGAGGCCCAGGGCTTTGAGTTCGCTCCCAGCTCCGGCCTACGGCCTCAGCTGCTGGTCTTCTCCAACATAATGCGGAACGGAGAAGGGATTTTGGAAATAGACCGCAGGAATCAGCAGCGAGATGCTCTGGGTATGGAGCAGAATCCGGGGTCTGGCTGCTCCGGCCCAGCGGTCAACAACAACACTCTGAGCCCCGAAGACGTTCAACAGCAGCAGCAGCAGCAGCACCAGAGCCTGCTGGACCGGACATGGGGCACGCATCCGCCGGTCTCCGTAATCGCGGAGATGCCGGGAGCTGCTGAGCTGTGCCGTCGGCATCGGCTCATCACAACCCCGCCCGAGTGGCCCTTGTTGTCGGAGAGATCCAACCCTCTCACCGTGAGTGACTCTAAGTGGGGATGCGCCACCGGGGACCGAGAGGGAGCGGTGTTTGAACTGGCCCGGCGGTTCGGGGAGCTGGGGGTCGGTGCTGTGCCCAAGATACTGTTCAAAGCTGGGGAGCTCCCGCAGTGTTCGTGTCAGGGTGCACACGGGCCGGTGGGAGGTGGGGTAGAGTCTGGGGATGACCCAACAGAAACCAGCGATGCTCTGTTGGTGCTGGAGGGGCTGGGGAGCGCGGACGTTACCGGCTTGGGCATGGACGAGTGCCCGGATGATGGGACCGACGATGAGAACGGACGCCGCGAGTTTCTGCTAAACAGAAAAAGGGAAATAGTTCAGAAAATGTCCGGGGCTTTCTCCATCAGCAGTTTCCAAGCGGAGCTGAGGAGACAGGTGGCGGGGATGGCACCGGCGGAGACACAGGCGGAGGACAGGAGACAGGTGTGCAACCTGCACGGGAACTTATCCAGGCGCCTCTCACAGGTAAGCTCTGTCGAGGTCGTCTCCCAAATCCCTGCCATGTCCCCATCATCCACACCGGTGCAGAGCTCACCGTGGGCCACAAGTCCAAACCCGAGTCAGGCGTCGACACCCCGGAGGCGGCCGGAGCGCTGCGCCAGTGCGCCGCGGACTCCCACAGGTCGGGCGGCAGGTGGGGACCGAACGCTCAAAGTTCCAGGGAAGTTCAAAAAAGGCTCGTTAAAGATCCGTCTGAGTAAACTGTTCCGGACTAAAAGCTGCAGCGGCTCCAGTCACCTCCTGGACAAGAGGCCCTCAGTGACCTATTCAGTGTCTTCTGCCGGGAGTCTGGTGGACATGGCGAGTTCTTCTGGAGCTGAGCAGGACGCAGACAGGTGAGCCACCACACAGTCCAGGACTGGTCTCACAGTGTAATCACGAGCGCGTGAGTGACACGTGGAAACGAGAGGACATGAGACCAAGAGCTGAGCCCCACACTCCGATGTTCACTCACATTAAGTCCAACACAGGTTTATAGGTTTAACAGGATCAATGAAGGTCATGGAGCTTAAAGACAAAAGTGGCCAGATAAAAAAACAAATCCAGTCAGTGTTTGTGTCCTGACCGAGTCTCCTGAAGTCCTAAAGTTTCCAGGTGTTTGCCTTTCTATCAGAATTCTTCATTCTCCACTGTTTTGAAGCAGGCAGCTCTTTGGCCTTCTCCCAGACATCAAATGACTTTTTGGTTCTATGTTAGACGCAGAGATTCTCCAAACATTTGTGGCTTGTCACCTTCCATCCTCCTCACTAAGTCATTATTCCCAGCAAGCGGTGCTGAAAGAAGGCAGTGATTAAGAAACCACAGCTTCAAAAATGCAGATACTAATACTTCTCTGTGCTCTAACTGTCCTCTTGTGGTCTTTTTTTTACTTCTTCTTCTTCTTCTTCTTCTTCCATCTGTCTCGGCGTCTGTCCTGCAGCCACCACCAGCCCAGACTGACCAGGGCCCACAGTGCCTTCTCCCCTGCCTCCCTCTCTGCCTCTCTCTCAGCTTTCACCGGTAAGGTTCACTTCATCGCTTCCACTGTAAAACCGGTTGCTTTTCTGTCCCACCTGACTCTTTATACAAAGATCATTTTCATGGCTTCATCGAAGGTTTGAAGGTTTTTGTTTTTTTAAAAGTCTGTCCTAATTAGGTGATAATTACCTTAAGGTGGAAAACAACAAGTCCTGTTCTGCGCAAACATTTTCACAAATTTGTATTTAAAGTTGAGGCTTCAGCCGAGTTATTGAATTCAAGTGACTCAGTCCCAATTAAACGTCCTTCTCTGTCTTTTTCTGTTAAGTTGCTCGATGAAATAAAAACAAAAAGAGATTATATCCATTTATTTGGACCAAGTTCGACCGAAGCACATTTTTGTTCTCATTGAGGACTGTCCACGTCATCACTTGCAGAAGCATATTGGATAATGACAAGTCAAAGGTCAAAGGTCAGCATTGCCTTAGGTAACTTCTGCACAGTCCTAATCTTTGGTCCCACATACGCGTTGACGGCACGTTTCAGCACCGAATACGCATCAGATATTCATGGTGTATTTCATTTGCAGCTGTGTATAGTATTTTAAAACCTCTTAAAGAATAACTCTGGTCTAAATTAGTGATATTAAATATGTAAAAAAATGTGTTTCCTCTCTGTAAAATGCTTGGCACTACGGGAATTCAAAGCTTCGGGGGCTCAAAGCTTTTCTGGCAGATGGTTTTTAGTGTCCGTATGTAAACATGCATTTAAAGTGGGGGAACGATGCAATGTTACATGAAAAATGGACTGAATTCTCCAAATTTTAGCCTAAATGTACCATTAAAATGTACTAGTAAGCTCGGTATTCGGGGCGACTGTGGCTCAGGAGGCAGAGCAGTCGTCTACCAACCCCAGGACTGTTGCTTTGATTCTCGGCTGCTCCTGTCACCTGTCGAATTGTCCTCGAGCGAGACACTGAAACCCAACTTAGTTGTCCCTGACGAGTGCAGGCCAGTTGCAAAACGCCTCCTTTCAGTTCTACCTGAAAGTTCGAAGTCCAGACCAGACAGTGAAATAAAGCTTTTGCTTGTTTGATGCACTCATGGTGTGATGGCTGCAGCCTCAGCCTCACCACAGATTTCTTTTTTACTTTTCTGATGCCACGGGGATGTTTGTTATCCAAGTAAAAGGTTGGACTGAGGTCCTGACTGTGTCCTAGTTCAGTTTGTAGTATAACGTTTAGCTACAGTATCTTTTGTAGTATCAATTTTGCCCTCAATTAAAATGTCTTTGTATTTGTTGTGTCTGGCTACATTTCCCCAAGTGCCAGACTGAGCCTTTAAATGTCTCATCATTAAAGGTAACGCACTGCATTAAGGAACCGGGAGGGTTTGAGCTGTGAAACGGCTTCACGTTAACTGTTCCTCCCAGTCAGACTCTGCTACTGGTGCAGCAGATAAGATAAGACAGGATTTAGCACAAAAGGCCTGTGGGTACAGTAAGAAGAGTAGGAAGGTCTGTAGCTCAGCTGGCCAAAAAAATATTCAGCTGACTTTATAAGAAACGTCTCCACAGGGCTCAAAAGTACAGTTTGCTGTCCCAGATTGGTGGTGGATTTCATTTTTTTTTTCTAAATAAACTTCTTAAAAAACCCAGGTTTTTTGGGAGTTTGTGGAGTTTAATGGTCCATGCAGAGCCAACCCCCAATTAGACAGAAACATTAAAGCTGCACAAGACGATGCGGCTTTCACGCAGCCCCCCCCCCCCATAGGAGCGAAGGCGAGTCGTTTGAAATCTTCTGGACTTGAAAAGCCTGATTTCCCTGACACAGCACGCTCACGTTCACCCCCTGTGATGTTTCCCAACCAAAAACCACCCTAAACACACGACAGGAGCAGAAATCAAACGCGGGCGAGTCCAGTTTTCTCCGCTGTTAAGAAGACGGTGGGGACTTGGCTCCTGATGTCGTGTGTGTGTGTGTGTGTGTGTGTGTGTCTTTCCCAACTGTCCCCAACTGACTCTGCATGTGAATTAGTGGCGATGGGAAGTTGTTCTGTATTGCAGTGATTCAGGCTGATTAGCTGGGTGTAATTCACCATAAACATCCTGCCTGGTGCAGCGGACACACAAGTCCACAAACCAGGACCTGCTTCACTTTGTCCTGTACTATCTGCATCCTTTTTTTTCACCTTCGTCTCCTCTCTTCTCCCACCTGGCTCTTTTTCTGGCCGTAGGTGAGACTGTGTCCCTGGTGGATGTGGACATTTCACGGCGAGGGATGAACACGCCACACCCTCCCACGCCGCCTCCTCCTCCACGTCGCAGTCTCAGCCTGTTAGGTACATGTCTCTCTCTTCCTGCTGTATTTACTCTGTTTCTTTACTTGTCCTGTTCCATCAGACTCGCGCACGCACAATGATCTAACATGGTAAATGATGGTGAAATGGGAAGAACCTTAATGTGTAACTTTAGTTAGATTTAGAAGTGTAGGTATAAGTGAGGATGATGATGATGACATCAGTGAAACGATGCTTTGTTGACTGATTGGTGCTTCAAGCTTTTGGAGCCACAGGATTGTAGTGGATGGTTGAGTGAGTAGCTGTGGAGCGACACGGTTTCTCACCGTGTTCTGTGGATTTAGCAATTACTTTCAGAAACTTGTTCTGCGGAATTATTTTAGAAATGTTTTCCGTGAAAAGTCTTTGTTATTTGTGGGTCCAATGTCCATCTGTATGAATCTAACTTGGTATTTCTGTCTTAGTCGCGTCCTTATTTATCAAGTCCGTTTTCTGCCGAACATTTCTGGAAACGCAGACGCACACGAGCTTTTGTGAGCTGCTGTAATCTGATTGTAGAAGCGTCGAAAGGTCAGCTGCAAACCACTGATTGAATTTGAAATCTGCATGCAATAACTCAGATGAGTTGGGAGCAGAGAGCTGGTTCATTTCAAAGGAAAACGGTCTGCGGGCCAAACAAAGTCTCCGTGCACATTTCTGACCCTCTTGTTTTGCTCTCGCTGTGTTATTTTGCTCTGAGCCTCTGATATTTTCTGACTAACATATGCGGCAACTCTTTGGTCGGATTCGAGAGACGAAATTAGCAATATTCTTCCATCTGTTCACAAATGATGCAACAAGAGCAAAAGAGAGCTTTTGGTAGAACATTTATTTGGCCGTGTTTTACGGTGAGATTGTTTATACCTAAATCACCGTTACGATGAGCTCTACATGCACATTTAAGGAAAGAGAAACATATTCCAGTCACATGTTTCAAACGAGTGTAGCCCCCCACTATGACCCTGACTTACTGCATGTATACTGACTGGTACCTGGACTTTCTGAGCTCTGTTAGTTTGTTGGACTGAGACTTTCTGTTTGATGGTGCTGAGAAAGCCTCCATCTTTCCTTCCTTCCTTTACCTTTGCTAACTTCCCTCCTTTCCTACGTCCTTCTCCTCACTATATTTCCTTCCTCCCTTCCTTCCTTCCTCATTCTGTCTTTTCTCTCCCATCCTTCCTTCAGATGACATAGCCGGGCCTCAGCCTGGACCTTTTCTAGTGAGTGTCATGGGCGCCTCCCTGCAGTCCCTCCCTCTGCCTCTCCCTCCTCCTCCTCCTCCCTCCCACGCCACCATCCAGCACAGTCTCAGCCTCAACGGTAAGACATGATGGGATGAATCTGCTCTTTCTGGCACTAAAGACGAAGTCGGCGCTGGCGTGTGCTCAGTGGAGAACATGCAAATGTTTTATTTATTGAAGAACAGTGGATGGATGAGAGAAGTGATCTTCGTCTCCTTTGTGCTCTAGTTCAAATGCACATAAAAGTGTAATATTTATATTTATAGAAGTGGATTTTAAAGGGCTGAAGTTGAAATTAAAAACCTATTTTTTGCTGAGAAATAAGTTGGTGTTTGACAACTTTACGAATAAGGAAAAATTCACTTTTTATCTAATTTCCATTCAGGCATCGACCTTTTTATACCAAATAACAATGTTTGGTGATTTGATTGGTGCAATATGTGTGTGTGCTGCAGGCTTTCAGAACTGCTTCTAATATAAATTAAATTCCAGAGCTGCCTTCCCAGATCAACCCTGACCCCTAGAAATCATTCATATTGAATTTGTTTTCGTCCCGGGTGCCTGGACCCGGCTAATGATTGGTCGCAAGTCTGGTGTTTATATTGAATTCAGATCCCTCGGGAATAAAGGTTTTGATACTGATAAGATTTCCTGACCTAATATCTGTTAATATGTAGGATATAGAACAGAAGGAAACCAAAGTGATATGAGATGATGTTTTTCAGTTTTGTGAGACATAAGTGTCAATTATTGAAGTGCACGGAAAGTTGAGGAAGACTTGTAACAGATTTTTGCATATTTGGAATGAGGCTGCTGATTGTGCATATTAAAAATTCACCTTCCACCAACAACTGCTCAACAACTCTGCTTCTTTTGATAAATGCTGGGTTTTTCATTAAAACAATGTTCCTATGTTCCAACGTTCCATGTGGCACTGAGATACACGTGGGGTAATTGGCAGTTAGTAAGTTGTCCATATTTTAGAACAGACGTGGAAAAACAAAAGAAAACAGAAAAAAAATCATGAAAGAATCAAAAGAGAATTTCCATTTCAGTTCAGCTCCTTCATCATCTTTCATTTCTCTGACGTTCGATTTAGACGCCTTCCTCCGGACCCTTCCTCATTCAGTCCCTTCTTCTGCTGACGCTCCAGCTCTGGCCAGGCAGCCTCCTCCCCCCATGCTGTGTGCCCTGAGGCGGTCTGAGGCCAGCAACTTCACGGCCAGTCTGAGAGAGCTGGAGAAGGTAAAGCAGGTTGCTGCCGGTGTGACATCTCGTTTATGGCTAAAGGACGATGCTGGTGATTTTCTGTGTTTTGTTGTTATCTATTGCTCTGGGAAGATGTTCAGGTTCTGGAGTTACAGATGTTACACTGACTGGATGCAATTCATTGTTAGTTTTTCAGTGGAATCTGCTGAAATAACATCAGGGATCGGTATACGCAGTCAGTACGTGTTTCTGATGAGTGGTTACTGTAGTGTCTCCATCCTTGAAGGTTCTTTTTAGAACCCAGTGTAGATCCGGCAGCAGGAGCAGTCAGGCTCGGTTAATGCTGGTGTCTCTGCCTGCAGTGTGGCTGGTACTGGGGTCCGATGAACTGGGAGGACGCAGAGATGAAGCTGAAGGGGAAACCGGATGGATCCTTCCTGGTTCGAGACAGTTCTGACCCCCGTTACATCCTGAGCCTCAGCTTCAGGTCGCAGGGAATCACGCACCACACCCGCATGGAGCACTACCGAGGTGAGACGCACAACGGGACAAACCCTGATGCTACACATTCAAATCAAACAATGCATCCCGTAAATAAAGAAAATATCATGGAGTCAGTCAGTATCATGGCTGATGCATATGAACCCTTGTAGTTATCAGCTCAGGTTGTTACAGCTCTTTGGCTTTAGTGTCCTCACTGACTGTGGCACAATCCTGAGAACGACTGCATTGCTGTTAAAGGCATTAAGCTGTGGTGGGACACGTCTGCTTGTTTTGCTTGTTGGCTTTCTCGACTCACTTACGTTACACCTCCTAAATACACAAAGGTACATGTGGTTTTGTTACAATCCACAAGACCTTTTTTTTTTTTTTTTTTTTTTTACATAATAACTTTTAATACATTTAAATCCATTTAAATGTATTTTAACATAACAAAATGATGAATCGTGCTCACCATAAGCCCATTTGGAGCCTGCTGGGCATCAAACAAACATCCCATTTTGTGATATATTCTTCACATTTAAAGTAGTCGTTCACTGCACTGGTATTGTGTCCTTTGCCTCCGAAGAAAAAGCCACAGCGAGTTATTAAGTATGCAACACGTGATGGTCTTAATTCAGAGACTGTAGGGGTTTTTCGTTTCTGGCCGGGCTGGATGCATTTGTGTAATCAGTGTGGGTCAGGGGCTACAGCTTTCTGAACCTGGGAATGTCACGCCAGGCATTTATGCTGAAAAACAGGACTTTTTCCTAAAGGAAAAAAAAAATTCTTTAGGGACTGTTGAGCATGAAGTAAACGCAAACAACACAAAGCACAAACTAATCAAGAATAAAATATGTCCTTAAAGAGACGCAGTAAGATGAAAGTCCATCGCTGAAGCATGTAGAACTCACATAACTCCACACGCACGTGTGACAGACTAACAAGAAGGTGACTCATGAAATACACATGTACATAAATGAGGGTCTGCATTAATGAGTCACCATTGTTCAGCTATAGAGTCACGCCTGGAAACACATTCGTTATTCAGACGTGCAGCAGCCACTGACACAACACATTCACATCAACACTATCGTGGTTGCATGAGCACATTGTGACCTGACAGGAAGCGAGGGCAGAAAGGCTTTCAGACAAACAACCTCTGGGTGGTCAACACGAAGTCCGCTCGTGCTATTTAGTGTTAGCTGCCAGTTTGTTAGGTGCACAAGGCTCAAACAGTTCAGTCTCACACAGGAGTTTTTCATGAAAAAACCCAACAGTTCCCCCTTGAACAAGCTCTAAGCAACAGTGGAGGAAAAACTCCCTTTAACGGAAGAAACCTCCAGCAGAACCAGGCTCAGGGTGAGCAGCCATCTGCCTCGACTGGTTGGGGTGAGTGGAAAGTGGAGAGAGAAAAGAAAAGAGCAACAACAAAACATTGTGCAGATGTTGGGTTTCATCCCTGGTGACGCTTTACTCGGCCTTCACTGCTGCTCTCTTCACTTCCTGCACGTTTTCGGGGAGATTTGACTTCAGCTTGTGCAGCTCAGCTGGAGTCAAGTATTTCTAACTAAATATTCCACCTCATTGCCTTAAAAAACCTTTGGTTGTCTTTCACAAGAATGTTTCAGATCATTTTTTTTATCCACACTATGAAGAACTGTCCCATGGTTCTGAAATATATAAGCAGATAATAAAACCCTTCACACATAGAATTCATCCTGCTGCTTGCATCAACATTCACACCATCAATAAATAACCTCATTTAATCATTTTGCAGGCCATAAATCAGCAGGTAGAGCAGTCATTCAGTGATCCCAGGGTCGATGGTTTGATTCCCGGCTCCTCCCATCACATGTAGAAGTGTCCATAAACTAAGGAGTTGTTGTTCCTGGTGTGTGCAGACCAGCTACATAGCAGCTTCCCTGTTTTGTAATGGCTGAATGTGAAGCAGTGAAAAGTGTTCTAGGTACTGATAATGTAGAAACGCGGTGAATAGGTGCAGAACATTTACTGCTGAGCGTAACAATAACCTCCATCGTGCTTCACAGATGAGGTGGTTCACTTCAGATCATGAGCAGCATCTTCCTTCCTTCTTTCCTCTCCAAACTCTTCTCTTTCCATCCTTTCTAATACAAGGTTATTTTAGTCTTATGTGTTCATTTTATTTTTGGAGAAACTCTGCTCTGGTCTGTAAATTTAGACCCCGTTCCAAATCCACCGTGATGCCATTCAGAGCCAAACTGTCCAAACGCTAATGGACAGACTGTGCAGGACGAAACGCTTCACTTGAAACATAAAGAAAAAAACATTTCTCTCGCTTCCTCCAGGGACGTTCAGCTTGTGGTGTCACCCGAAGTTTGAGGACCGCTGTCACTCGGTGGTGGAGTTCATCGAGCGAGCCATCATGCACTCCAAGAATGGCAAATTCCTCTACTTCCTCCGCTCCAGGGTCCCAGGTAAAATATAGGTCATACATCTGCACGCAGCCTGAACCGATCAAAAATGAATGTGAGTGCCTGAAGAGCGAAGGATGCGTCTGTGTGTCTGCGTTGGGCCTGTGAATGATTGATGAATGTGAGGATCATTGTATGTGTGGCAGCGTTAGGTTCTTCTATTTGTCTTCAACATGGACGGACAGTGGTAAGGGAGAAGGAAATGGGGACACATGCATAGAGGCTGTCACCTAACTGGGCTCCATGCCCAAACACCAGAGACCCGGTGACTGGGTGAACTGGGCGGAGAGACGCTGTCTTCATGTAACTGTACTCTGGGTTGCAGGGCTTCCTCCCACTCCAGTTCAGCTGCTGCATCCCGTGTCGCGCTTCAGCAACGTGAAGTCGCTACAGCACCTCTGTCGCTTCTGCATCCGACAAATCGTCCGCATCGACCACATCCAGGAGCTTCCACTGCCCAGGTACTCGGCTCCTTGCAGCCACCAGCTAAAAACACAAACTCCTGTGGTAAAACATCACAGACATTTCAACACAAATATTCTAAAATATTGTTCTGTTAAAGAAGAACTTTTGTACTTAAAGTACATTTTTGAGCATGAAGTTAGAACGTGCGCTCGATTGCGGAATTCAAAGTGACGGTGGGTTGTTGTTATGATGAAAATTAGGCGCAAAAACGCAACTGTTATATTTCTACAAATGGTGGATGACTCCTGTTAATTGTTGTCTAGCACAGAGAAGGCAGATGTGTCAGAGTATCTTCACCTCTTTTGCAGACCGCTGATCTCCTACCTGAGTAAGTTTTATTACTACGACCCAGAGGAGGAGATGTACCTGTCAATCAAGAGCATTCGGAGGGTAGTGGGAGCGGAGCGGGAGGCCGAATCGCAGACGTAGCAGCAGAGACCTTCTCAGCTCCAGTGAGTTGGTTTCTTCTCAGCTGCATGACGCTGCTCACTGATTCTCACAGTTTAGTTTCATTTATCCTATACTGTTGATCTCGAAACGCAATTATCCGAGAAGTCTTCATACTTCGAATGCAAAATTCAAATTTTTCAAATATTAGCATGTGTCAGCATGTAGCATGTCTATAACTTGACTCCAACGTCTGCAGGTTTCTGTATGGAGGACTGATCTGTACTGGTCTGCCAGTCTTCCAGCATCAGTGAATGAGAGGCCCTGGAATTCCTCGTGTCCAGCTGGACTGGGATGGTCCTGCCTCTGTGCCAGCTTGGATTTATGGCAGGAGGGATAAGTGTTTGCAGTTGGATGGTGGAAAAAAACTGTGGACCAGAAGTGCAGATCCCGAGGACTCGTCGTCAGATGGACTGCGGAGAAGTTCTCGCACGACAACGAAGATGATAATTTTGAAGTGAACCTGCTGAACTGGACTTTAAAAATCCAATGCACTGGTCAATTTGTACAACTGTTGTCTGCTGCTGTTTCTTTGTTTTCCTTCCATTTTGTCAAAATGGGGGTTTTTGCCCTCGGGACTGATATACACACAGTGGCAGGGCGACAGAGGCCCAGCACAGATCACTGAGTCCACAGGTTAGGTTTTTCTGCTGGATTCAAAATTAAATCAAAATGTAATTCAGTTCACACTAGGAGACAGATGTGATGCACTTCATAATTTCTCAGCCTGATGTTCTACTTTCTAGAAAGCAGCTCAACCTCTGAGGTGTTTATTTTTGTCAGGTAATCGGACTGAACTGCCATTTTGTTTGTCTCCCATCCCTCAGCCGGACAGTGTGCTGGGGTTGTGCCAAACAGTAGCACTTGAGGTATTCGACTTGCTGACGGCATGTTCAGTCAACGCACTGTTAATATTTTTGTCAGTGACCGGAGAAATGTGTCCATTTAGTCTCATCAGGTCTTGTCTCCACTTGTGTTGCCCAATATCCACCATTGCTCGTTCAGTAGCCACCGGACTCGCTCGAAGGTCTCGAAGATGTTTCACCTCTCGTCCCGAAAGGCTATTTCTGTAGACCCAGACATTTAAGCTCTGTGGAGTCATTAGGTTGTTAAAGCACCTCGAGAGTCCCTCAGTCCACCTGCTGGAAGTGTGAGGCAGAGTCATGCTCGTAACGGGGGACCAATGGCTGCAGGTTGATTTGCTGGAACAAGCCTCTAATGATTCGATGAAATTCACCAGATGCCATCACAGCATCAGTGAATGAAACTGATGGAGATCTGAGCTTCTTCTTGTGCCTCAGTATGATTTGTGACCTAAAAATACTACAAAATCTTAAATTTTTTGTCTTCTTCGGTCTCTAAATTGCCAGGTGGACATTACAAAGTCACATTTATACCTTTTTCTTAGACTTTTTGAGCCCATTGTACTGCATATATTTATATTATACTTTCAGTCTGTTAACTGAGGCACCAGGGTTATTTCTCCCTCTTCGTTTTCTCTTTCGAGCAGAACAGCTGTAACATTGCAGGAGTTTCCCCTTTAGGGTCCCTGTTAGTTAGAGGAAACCTAATGGCCAATCAGAGCCAACAGTCCACAGGTTGTCATGGACCCTCAAGGTGTCCACAGATTTTAGAAGCCTGTAACTCCTGAACCGGTTAGAAGTCATTGTGAAGCATCTTCTGGGACCTTCACCCGCTCCCACGAACACTGAGCTGCACCTTTGACACATTTCTACTGTCATTTCCTTTGATGCTGGCTATGTAAGTAGATGGTTTTCTAATTGTTAGCTGTGACACAAAGGTCTAAACTGTTTCTGCAACTGGAGGAAGCAGCTGCCAATTAGCAGATTGGACTGTTTGCACATACAGATTTTAAAGAAAACGGGTCCAGTAACGGCTTCTTTTTGAAGTGAGCAAGATCTGGCGGTGCAGCTTTGCACCCTGCAGAGCTAAAAAAAAATTTAAAAAAAAAACAACAAAAAACAAGCAGCTACTCCGCCGGGGAAAAGAATCTGCATCATGCAAAGCACCAGCCAGTAGAAACTGCAGCACAGAGTTGTTTGAAGAAGACTTATCGATCAAAGTTTCTTACCAAAAAGCCAATGTCGTCTTACATCTTACATATCACTTATGGATTTCCTCAATTTATTTTGAAAATGTTTATTTCCTACATTTCCCAGAATGCCTCCCGGCGGCCTACACACCTGATGCTGTCAATCACAGAATGACGAGTGATCTTTTTAGCATGAGAGGTGTCCTTCAATCAGTGAGATATTTCATGCACAGTCGTGCAACAACTTACACTAATGACACAGTTAAAAAATCTGAGAAAATAAACGTCTGCTTCATACTTGCAGCACAATTTGTCCTCGAGGCCTCGGCTGGTGGAAATGCGTTGCTGCTACCCAACGGTTTTCAAACTGCAGGCGACGTTTTTTTTTGTTTGTTTGTTTTTTTACAGAATTTCACAGGAGAAAGAAAATCTATCCTCAGAAATCCAATTTGCGACACAAAGTGGTTATTTTAAACTAAGCTGATTTACAGTGGACCTTTCTCTCACAGCCAAATCGCTCACTGGAATTCAGGACAAAAGAATTAAAAAGAGTTTTCTAATTGCAGGAATGCTGAGACGCTTGTCTGCATAATGTGCAGTGCCCTGCCTCCCAGTGTGTATATCTGCCACTTTTATTTGTTCAAAGTGTATTTTGCTCATTCTCTTTCTCCGTACCCTGAAGCTGGCTACTGGCTCAGCGTTTTCAGTAAAAAGGAAAAAAAATAAACACGGGTTTGTGCTCTCATTTCTAAATTTGAATATTTTGATGGTACATTTACATTTAGTCATTTAGCAGACGCGACTTCCAAGTGAGACACAAGTCCTTCAGATAGTAGTGTGATGGTAGAAGACATTGACGTTGCCACCGATGGGAACTTTAACTGAAAGGGGAAATTGTTGCAATGTCACAACGGCTACTTGCTCAAATAAGAGGAAAAGGGGAAGAAACAGACACAAATAACTTTAGTTTATACCATAAAAAAGCCTTAAGAAAGGATAAATAATAAAGAGAACAGCCGGGGTAACAGTATCGAAACTACAGGTAGTGGGATCCACTGCAATTGGCGTGAAGAGGCGTGAAATTAAGAATAAATATTTGATGTGATAAACTATTTCTAGGTGACAAATCAAACAGATCTGATTCAATTCAGTTCACTTTATTTTAATAACATCAAATCACAGCAGAGTTATCTCAAGCCCTTTACATCGTAAGTTCAAGAGCTAAAAGACATATGCTCAAAAACTTAGAAATATTATCATGAGGAACACATTGTGCAGCCACTGTGCACCTGTTATAAATATAACTGTGCCGCTGCAGAGTGTTGCTGACTGAGTAGCGGCTGTGATAGTGGGAAAATGGCACCAGAAATAAGTGAAATTCAAAATGTTATTCTAAGTCAACAGGGGGGTTTCTCAGATCCACATCTTGTCTGTCCTAAAAATCCCTTCAGCTGCAGCAGCTTTCTTGTTTATTCTCCAGCCACCAGTTGAGTGAACGCGGTGAGATGCTGTGAATACAGCATCCATTTCTGTGAGTTAACTCTGAAACGATACCTAGTTTTTGGTTTTGGCATAGAAAGAGTTTCATTTTTTAGCCTTTCCCTTGTATCAGCCTGAAAACTCTCCCACTGATGCTTTGCCCAACTCGTGAAGCCTGTTAAGAGAAAAAAGTGAGACATCCAAGCTAAATTATGCAGCTTTTTTTTTTTTCTAAAGCTTTCCACAAGGGTGTCAGGGGAGAAAGTGATAGACAGTATTTGCATCCTCCACCGGCAGCTACAGTACACTTGAGGTGAAGAGGGAGAAAGTGCTTGAGCTAAAAGCAGGACTCTCATTTCCAAAGTGCTTTAAAAAAAAATCCCATGCAGTGATGCGGGGAGAGGACACACTGGGGAGAGACTGAGGCCGCAGTGTGGGGAAAAGGTCAAGTGCGTTCGCTGGGAATGTGAAAAGGGCTGAATGCATTGTCCATGTAAATAGAGTCCCAGGAAGCGATCCACTGAGAAAGAGGGACAGCTCAGCGGATGATGACGACAGAGCCGATTGACAGCCACGACTGGGTGAGGGGCTGCAGTGGTGGAGCTGGTCTCGTTAGGTTTGTGACCAACACTGGACCAAAATGACAAGTTGTCAGGGATCAAATGTGGTCCACAATAATAAATCACACTTCTTTAAGGAGAAAATTTGATTTGTTCAAGTTGGCTATGTGGATTTTGTGGTGAACAAATTATTTTGTAGACAACATATTTGATTAATTTGCACCAAACATCTGAAAGGCATTTTGACATTGTGTTTTTAAAAACGTTTATGGCTAAGAGTCTATTTCTTGCAGTTTTATTTCAGATGCAAAAAAACAAAAAAAAAACAAAAATACAACAACCTTTCTTTTCTCGTCCAAACTTATTTTTTTTTTTTTGGGTGAAGTATTGTGAAAGTTTTATGTTTCTTACGTTTTTCTACAAAACCATGTGAGAGGTTAAAAGGGGAATTCGCTTTTGTGGACAATGCTAAAAAAATTTAAATTCTAAATATAATAAATATACATAATATATGTGTTCCTTTTTGTTTTCATAATTTATCAATTATAATGTGGTTTTTTGAAAATACAAAGTTCAACTTTTTACCCCTTGTTGTTATTATTACTTTACGTCATTTTACGGTTGCGTTAACAAAACGGAAGTGAAAATGTTTCTCTTTACTTTTCACAGTTGCTTTTAATATGAAGTGGTGTTGTGCAAATACAACCGGTTTAGTTATCTCCAATTAAAAGCTAATAATAGATCAAAAATACCGTATCTTATCGTGGCCCACACATCTAAATAAAACGATCATATAACCGATAAAGCGCGGTTCAGCTGAAACGACCACTTATGTTTTGTCCCCGGTCTTGAACGAACCACCTCTCACGTTCACCGTGGGCGATGTCACGGGTCACAAAGCAACGACTCCAAGCTCATTGACCAACACAGTTGTCATTCTGGTTTTGAGCGAACTGCCCCTCAAACACCTAATTGGCCGTGAGACGTGTCAGTGAAGCCGTTTTCCTGCAGTAACAGCGCACAGCATCGCGGGCGCTTTAGCCTTCAGAAACGTCAAGCACGATCTCGACATGTCACTGGTCGAACCGTCATCCATCCATTGACGTGCACAAACATCGCGACGCGATTGGCTTAATCGAATTTCAATCACAAAGACAGTTCGGCGCCATTGGTCAGTTTGACGGTCGCTCAACGTTCCATTGTCCGTGGATTGGTGCAGCAGTGCGGGCGGATTCCTCCACGGGCTTGGTCTTCAAGGCTCGCGGAGAGCGAATGTCGTCATGAGCGGTGGGTAGGAATTAAAACCTTGGTGTTTATATTACAATGTACTTCTTAAAACGTTATATTGGCATTTCGCAGAAAGGCATTGCACAGTATGTGGTGCGAGTAGGAAGGTTTCAGGGACACTTGGGCTGATGTTTGAACTTAAATATGCAAAGCACTTCCGGGAAAGGGCTGCTTTTAACGTTATCAAAGAGAGTTTGACTTGCTAGCTACGCGTCAGCTAGGCAGATATGCTAGTAGAAGCTATGTAGTTAGCTGGCTCTTTGCTAGTTTTTCCCTTCAGAATGTGGCCGTGCATTATACCCACGCATCACGCATCCAATGCACGTTGGTGTACAGAAGTATTTAAATGCTGCAACATTATCTTGGTTTGTTAAACTAAGATGCACACGAATTGAACTCCGCTTAAGCTAACTGTTAGCCTCTCCAGCTTACCCTGGTCGTTTCTGCTTGATAGCCCTGTAGCTAACGTAAGCTGGTTATCCACAGCAAACCAAAGCAAATATCTGATTGATGGCGGTGCTATTTTGAGACCACGCTATATATATATATATTTTCTCTTTCTGCTTGATTCTCGGGCTTTAAAGAACCACTCGCAGTTCCACATTTTCCGTTGCTGGGTTTCTTGCTGTGAAGCTGTCTGCTTAGTTTGTGCAGCAGCTTTCTAATCACCGTCCACGCTGGTAATGCTCCATCCCAAAATGCTGTTCAGTCAAGCCGAGAGAGGTCAGTGGCTCAGCGGACTGAAGGTTTTTCGGCTTGACAAACCGAGCAGCATGACGAACAGCTGCTTTCACTTAATACGGGCTGCAGCGTTACACATAGGAAACAGTTTGTCTGCTCTGTCGATCGCCATCCACAGAGTTTGTTTTCTGTCAGTGTGGATGAATTACGAGAGAAAACGAGAAGTTTGTAACTCCGACATTACCCCAATAACAGTTTAGTTGGCTGAAACTCCAGTCTGTGCCTTTTTCACGTTTTACCATCTCTAGCACACATACTCTGACATACTTGGATGGTTTTCTGACCATCTGGATGAAAGCATTCTGTCCTTTTTGTCTCATTAAACTTGGAGTATTCATATTTACTTATGGTGTCCAGTATGAGGAAGCAGACATGATATTTTAGGCAATACAGTTTTAAAGTCCTGCAGGAAGCAGAGTATAATTTGCATCCAGATTGTCCTTGAGGAGTATGTAAATACAGTCCCCCATAAAAGCATTGGAATGGCGAGGTTAATCCAATCGTTTTTGCTGTACACGTATTACGATATCAGAGATGGATATCAGATGAAAATGTATATAATCCGATTTCTTGTAATGGTATTTACACCTTGATACATTAAACAACATAGACAATACGACTTTGTGTCAGATCCCCCACATTTTAAATTGAAAACAAGATGAAACAAATAAAACTTGGTATTTAGTTGCACATCCCCTTTATTTGCAATAACTGTATTAGGACTGTGACTTCCTAACATCACCAAAGTGTTGGTTTCATCACTCTATAAGCTTTTGTTGCTTTCTACGACAGCATCCTTCTGTCAGTGGGTTTTGGTCTCAGACCAACATGTCTTCAGTGTACAGTATTAGTCTTCCCATTCAGATACTTTTGGAGAGGACTGCACCTCCAAAATGGTGCTTCTGTGTGGGACTTTAAACTGTGTTGCGGGTTTTGTTTCAGGTTATCCTAAACGAAACCAAACAGATTATGGCAGCAGCTAATGGGTTTTTTCATTATTGGTGGTCTCTAAGGTAAATGGCAGAGAAAAGCAGCCCCCTAAGCCCAGCAAATGTTTCATTTTAATTGTGATTACCTAAAATTACTTGGCTATCAAAGTAGTTGCTAGTTTCTTTTGATAAATTGATGAATTCATTGCTGCAGCTGCAGAATAGACAAAACACTCTTAGCTCAACTCAAATACTGCAAAAAACCAAAACCAAAATAAAAACCAAAGCTATGCTGCTGTTATATTTTACAAATCTACAGTATGATGTTGTTTTGTGTACGAGCTGTGTCCAGGCATTAATGTCATAAATGTACACTTTACCTGGAGCAATTTGACAATACCTGCCACAACCTATTTTAGCCATTAGACAGCACAGCCTGGTCCTAGAGATTTACCCTGCTCTTAAAGTGTCAGGCAGCATGCCTTGAATGTACTTACGCTGACTGTCTAAACAGAAATATAATATGCTCGATAAATTCAGTGTCTTTCCCAACATAACGCTTTGCACTGCAGTCCAATGGTGCATGGATTTTGCTTACACAGCATCTGAATTGTTGCCAGTAACTTGATATTTGTTCGACGGTGTTGTTTTTCATTATACTTTTCCAAGGCCAAACATAGCGGCTTTAATGTGCAGTCGGCTTTAAAAAAAAAAAAAGCTTACTAGTTGTTTTATGAAGAGAATGTGAGTCACTTTACATCAAAATGCTTGAAACCCAATTTGTTGTCCTTCGTTAAAAATACGATTAGAGTGTATTGTAGAATTGCAGAGTATTGTAGAATGTGTGTCAGCTGGTCCCCATGGCTCTACTCAATCCAATCAAAAAGGTCAAAATACCCATGCATTTGTAGTTTTACTGCATTTTAAATACTGTAAAACACACGGGTCTATGTTGTTTTGAAGGAGGATAATGGTGTTTTACAAGTTGTTACCTCAGCTCCCGTTTATGTTACTGTTTTCATGGTCACAGACAGCTATTGACTGCAAATATGTTTTTATTGTCAAATAACTCTAAAACATGCAAAACTTCAGTATGATCCTGACAAAGTAACATTATTATGTACAGTGTACCTGGGGGGTCAGTCATTGAAGAATGACACACGCCACAAGTTGTTCATCCACTGGTACAATCTGTGCTGTTAATGTGCTTTAACTTTCTCCTCCACCATTGAGATTTTAAGAAAACATGTTTCCTTGAACTCTTTGACACTCTTTGAGATTTAAGAGATGTCAGTTACACGCCGACATGTTAATATCTGCACAATAACTAGCATTTTTAATGCCTTAATTAGTGCAACCCGTAATGATTATTGATAATGTGGTGATCGCAGTGAGATGTTAGCGCTTGCTTTTCTTACACCTGTTTCTGCTTTGTAGGCCAGTGCTGTGGTGTCTTTAAGTACATATTGCTGAATGTGACTCTGTCGTGTCTGTGTGTTTTTCAGAACAACAGGACAGTATGGCCACCACTGTTACTGTCAGTCCCAGCGAATACCTTCAGCCCTCTACCACTTCTACACAAGTGAGCGAATGCCAGATGTTGTTTCCCCACCACTCTTTGTATTATGTTGTGTTCTGTTGAGCTTCCCTCTCAGCATTATGTCTGTTAACCCAAGATTCAGCCATTCTGCTGCACAATGTGGGGACATTTTTGTGCCAGGACCCCGCTGAGTCATGAACTTCAGTTTTTCCAAAAAGCATTTCATGCACAAATGTAATTTGAAAGAGTAAGACAGCCTGGTTTAATTTGTACTTCTTTAACTGTTTACATTTAGCAAATCCATTTCTGGAAGAGGCAGTTTTCACCTTTAGGAACAGTGTGTAACAAAATGTTAAAGAAATATTATAGTAGATAATGTAAAACGGTCAACTTACTAGATTTGTGTAGCGGACTACTGAATATTCTGTCATTATTTTAATTTTTCAGATTATTTGACTTGGTTTCTTGGGTTTTATACCCACTGACCAAATGATTTGAATTCATAATGTTTCTTGGATGTCTTCTGAAAACATCAGTAGTCATTCAAATATTGTGTCATTCTACTGTTGTATACTTCAGAAGTTTACTGTGTTTGTATTTTGGCGGTTGGTTGATTTATGTCATTATTGAAAATCCTGGTCACAATTTGGAATCAGCTTTTTCCATCCGAGGTAAATCTTTGAGTCAGGCCTCTGCAAAATACACAGTTACTTGTTCAAAAACAAATACTGAATTAAACAATATGAAAAATGCCTAAATTGAAAAATCTAGATTATTATTATTTCACTAAACAGCAGCACCAGAACGTCCCTCTCTCTCCGTTGCCTTGGAAATGCCGACACATGTGTTGACGTTGCTAGTCAACAAAGTGGAGCAATGTGGCCGCAGCAGGTTAAGACAATCAAACGAAACCACAGAAAGGTTACCTCGGCCATAAGTAAATGCCAGACATCCCAGCTGCTGTGTGTCTCTTCTTTGTGGACAGGCTTTTAAAGAAAGGAAAACACTGTCTCCACAAACGCTGTAGCATTACTCACCTTTTAGCAACTGTGTGACGGCCCTGTGTTTACAACTGTGCTGTTGCATTCAGGGACAGTACAGAGTGTAGGCCACTACTACTTTTTTGTTATTGTTGCACATGTGTGAAAATAGAGGACATCCTTTATTGTATCCATGTCTTTCTTTATGAGAATTATTTTTATTAACAATGTTTTGTCTTGAGATCAAATCACCAAAAAATATTGACGTAAATTTTGAGTCCTGAACTCGCTGACAAAAAGAGTTTTGATTTTTTTTTTTGTCCACATTGCTCGGCCCCACTAGGAGTATACGTAGGAGACCCTGTGTAAATAGGTTGTTTTTTTTATAATAGCTTTAACTGACATTCATGTAAGAATGCTTCCTTGTCCCGCAGCTTGAGGATCACACTCATGGACCACAGACGGGCAAACAAGCTTTGCAGGTGGAAACTCACACCTACCACATCACTTGTTCGACACTGTAAACCTGCTGGTTTATCTTCACTTGCTTATTTTAGCGTAACTCGCTATCTCACCTGCCTCTTTTTCTTAGTGCTCACCAGTATCTTCTCAGGCTGCTCTGAATGCACATAGCGTGAGTTGTTTCTGATTGTGTTTCTCCCTACAGGACTCCCAGCCTTCTCCTCTGGCCCTCCTGGCCGCCACCTGTAGTAAGATCGGCCCTCCTGCTGCTCAGGCTCCTGCCACCTCTCCTCCGTCGCAGCCACAGCCTCGCAGGCTCCTCCCCATAAAGCCGGCTCCGATCGCCCCTGCTCCTCCCAAAAACTTGGGGTTTCTGTCAGCAAAGGGCAATGTGATTCAGCTTCCTGCTGGCCTGGGCTCCACAGCCCCTGGCAGCCCCATCGTCCTAACTATTCAGCAGACCCCTCCCCGCAGCAATACCTCAGCCCCTGCCAACATCCAGTACCAGGTGGTGCCACAGATTCGGGGCACCCAGACTATCCAGGTGATGCCACAAGGAGGTCAGATCCAGCTTATACCTGGCACCAACCAGGCCTTCATCACCACACCCATGACTGTGCCGGCTCCAGCACCCGCCACCGCTCCGGTAACACCGCAGAAGACTGTAGCCATCAAACCCTCCCCCAAGCTGCGGAAGCCAAACAGCACGACTGCAAACATGGTGCAGCTCCCCAGCGGCCTCACGCTGCCGCTCAATGTGGCGACAGGAGAAGTGGGTGGGACGCAAGTTGTCACAGAGACGGCTGCTGCGTCTCCCGCACCTGTAAAGGGACGACGAGGGAGAAAGAAGAAAGTGGTTCTGACTCCTCAACCTCCGCCCCCTCCTCCTACTCATCCTCCTCCTGCTCCTGCACAGGCTGCCTCCCCACCCCCAGAACAGATGGAGACCATCCTGATAGAAGCTGGTGATAACATCATACAGGTACACCTGCTCCAACAAAGAAACGCACTTAACGCAACAGAGCTGCACACTTTTTGCTACGTTCCACTGGCCTGTTCTGCACCATGAGAACCACATGCTGCGTCGAAAAATCTAATTACACTTTGGTTATTACAATATATAAATATCATAGTTGTCTGTTAAAATGGTGTCAGTTGGAAAATTATTTAGTTTCCTTTGTCTTCTGTCATCACAGCACACTACAAGTTTCCCTAATACACTGGATAACACAACATGGGTTCTAGGTGGTGCTTGTTACAACAAGCAACAGATCACCATAATAAGACTCTGCAGTTTCCCCTCAGCTCCACAGAGCATTTTAATCTCATCTTAAGCTCATTGTTTGGTTTTGCAGCCTGCTACTTGAGTTTTTTGGATCACTCTTCCTACACTGACCAGCATTGTTTTGAGGAGCAGCAGTTTTGCAAGGAGCAGACACATTTATGTGAAGGTTTTAGCAGCTAAACATTTCTCTCAGGGTTCAGAATCAGTTTGACCTACTAAGTATGTCTGTGCTTAGGAGGAATTTTACTTCATGGCAGCTCTCTGTATACAAAGAAAGCTGAAAAAAGACAAATACACATAAACAGAATTCTCAATTTCTGTGTTAATTCTCAAAATGGGTGGTTTGTCACACTGGAGGGCATTTTATCAAGAGGTGGTTTGAATGTTTTGGCCATCGTATTTGAAATTAATAAAGAACAAATATTGAATGGTAACAATAGATATTAAGAAGTTACTTCATACATGCATGAACACATGACTATTTATATATACAGCCTGCTTGTATTTATATTTGCCAAGTGATGGATGCTGTATACATGTTGATGCACATTGAAAGATTAAGCATAAGTACATCACCAAATAAGAGCAGCTACAGAATACAGTTTCTTTGTCTGCTGTGTGACGAAATAAGTCGAATCATTAGTATCAGTGTAATATTTACACCTTGTTCTACTTCCCCCAAGTGACCAAAAAAACATTTAATGCTGAAGAGGTGAGCTTACAATTATAGTTTGTATAATTCTGGTCTGTTGGTTGGAGAGATGGTCTGCTGGTCATTTATTGTATGACTGATTGTACATCTGCAGCCTCGGGCACAAGACACAATGGTCCCACCATTGTGGATGTAAACGCTGGCTGAAAACCTGGCACCTGAACCTCACAGAGTAATCTCTCCTGTGTCTGTATTTGCAGGCTGGTAACAATCTCCTGATCGTCCAAAGTCCGGGGCAGCCTGCTGTTGTGCAGCAAGTCCAGCTAGTCCAACAGAAACCAGATTCTCAGGTGGTTCAGATCCCCCAGCAGGCTTTGAAAGTGGTGCAAGCTGCCTCTGCCACATTGCCGCCTGTCCCTCAGAGACAGTCAGTCCCCTCGAGCATGCAAGTCACCCCGACAGAGCCCACACCAACACAGGTATCCAGTTAGACATGATCAAAACTGTTGTGTGTATTGAAAGAGTTTTATTAATCATGACCTCTGATTGTAGTAGTCTACTACTGAATGTGTCTTCAGTGTGAAAGTTTTTACACTTAGCACAAATGTATTGCTTTAAGAGTGAGAAAGGCAGCACACGTCTGCAGAGATCTCTACAAACACTCACTGAGGGAGAAGGTCAGAGTGGACAAATCATAGTTTCCACTTCGCTGCGACACGTACTTAAATTTCTGTGGAGGTTAACAGGTATTTCGGGGGGTCCCAGTGGGGCCCGCAGCTACGCAGAAGATATGTGTGACCTACGGCGTAGGTTAGAAGCTGGAGTCAAACTGTAGGTATTGTAACTCACTAGTCCAAGTTGTTAGCCACCTCTGGCTTTCTCATTGTAAATCTAACAGTTGCATCTTCAAGTGGGAGACACTGGAAAACAATCGTGCACACTGATATTTGCTGACCTCCCTTAGGGCAGAAACACACCAAGTGGATATTAAAAAACTAGCAGTGACGCTGTTGACACGTGACACGTTGACTTTGTCTGGGCCAGAAAGGGGCAGTTGGGCACAACAGAAAAACTACAACCATCGACCAAATAGCTAATGTCCGTTCTGCACCTGTGAGAGCACAAATAAACGCCAGCAGGTGACAGTAGTCTGTATTTGCTGTCCAATTCAAATCTGAGATGGGGTTTCACAATTTCCTCCCCTAGATCTTTTTCAAAACAACATCGGGTGAGTGGCAGTCGGTTCTGCTTCAGGACTCAACCTCTCCAACTACGACCCCCACCACTTCTGTCCCCGCTACCCCCACGTCGCCACCAGCTGGCACTAAGAAGACGGCAGCAGGGGGGCGGAAAGAGAGGACTCTAGCAAAAATTGCCCCAGCGGGTGGGATGATAGCACTGAATACGTCACAGCTCTCCTCCACCGCTCAGGCAGTACAGACGATCAGCATCAATGGGGTCCAAGTACAGGGAGTTCCTGTCACCATCACCAACGCAGGAGGTGAGTCACTAATGGACTGGTTGTGTTTGCAAGTTGGCTGGTCTTTCTGAGGCTTTTGCTAATGGAAACTTTTTTAACTACTGGATTTTCCTCATTTATGAATCACAAAACATAATGATAGACAACGAAGGAAATAAGAAAAATACTGGACAACAGCAGAAACAACTAAAATCTGGGAGGAAAACATTTAGTTGTCCCTTAATTGCAGTAGGTTTTCACTGAGAATGTAGATACTATAGATAATACTTAGTTATTGTCAAACTCAGCGGAACAGTAACCACAAACATATTTTGAGGTATTTTTTCTTCTTATTTTATGAATAGCAGCTGTATCACAGTACATGAACAGGCTCTGTTTTATATGTCGGCCGATTAATCTGGCTGATCATTGACATTTTTAATTTGGTGGCATCGGCTATAAGATATAAAAAAAAGTCTGCACTGCAAGCATTTCACTTGCATGTGTGACTGAGAGTTGTAGCCTGCTTAGGCATAACATCCTTTAAATGCCTGTGTGACATATGTTAGGAGAATTCAGCCTTGGACGTGGACGGAGTGCCGGACGTGTAACACACGGTGGGAGATCACCCCAGTAAGAACCGTCCTCACCGCTCGAATTCTGTGCACAGCGAGCACAGGAGGCACAACATGATACGAAACTACAGCTGAGGGAAACGGTTTTATTTACAGCAATCTGAGCCCTGGGTACAATAAACAAAGGTTCTATCACTCGACTGCAACCAAGTTGAGTGATAGAAACATCATCAACAAGGCCACTCGCTCGCTTTTATTCCTCCCAACGGTTCGGGACAAACCTGTGTGCTACACGCATGAGCTCATGCACATAATACCGACGTTGTACTAGGGGGCTGAAAGGATAACGTCTGGATAATGTCGGCGACGTTTCACTTGGACCTTTGCCCTCACGCATACACTGCCTCCTGATAAAGTCAGGATGATGTCAGAATTCCAGTGCATGTCTGAAGCCTCTTTCAAAGAGAGAGAGACTCAGAGCACATTTCATTCTTTTTAAATGTCACCCAAATATTATCGTCAGGGTTATTTTTAACATAGATGTTATGTGACATTAAAGTGAAAGTGTTTTACAGGAGTTGATTCAGCTGTATGATCACTGTGGAAGATGCTGCTGTTAAACTGTATAACCAGCTTCAGTGACACATATGTGGTAAAATAAAAAAAGATAAACGGTTAGTGGCACAACTCGGTAACATCTCCCTCAAGCCTCCAAAATGCTCGTACAGTGCATGTGATTCAGCACATGGTGACCTTGTGAGGATTTATCAGAGCTGTGTGTTTGTATTTCATTCTTAACTGGTTCTAAATCCATTTAATTTGCTTGATGGAAATTGTTATTATATTATTATATATTATTTGAAGTATTTGATAGAATTTCGGTATTCTTCAAATGATAATTTGTGCATATTTGTCTCTCATTTGTCAATATTGAATTGTATTTTTAATGATGCAAAAAGAGAGAAAAGAAAAAACATATCTGCATTATGAATTGTCCTTTAGTCTCCATAGTCTCTGAGAATCAGCATCAGCACAGGCCACTGAGCAACCACTAGTAACTCCTGAAGCTGTAATGCAGCAATGCTATCATAACCACAAAAAACTAGAAGGCCAATAATTATAAATTAGGAGGAGTGATTAAGTGCAAGAAATCAACAACAGTTGGAAAAGCTCACCTTCAATTCCAGATAGAAGCTCCATCTGTTTACACTATGTCAGCTCATTGCTTTCATGTGTCTGTATTATGCTAATGTGGACATGAATCCTTAATTACACTTTCTGCTGTAGACCTTACAGTGTGTCCGTGTCTTTGTTTTCTCAGGCCAGCAGCACCTCACGGTGCAGACGATGCAGGGCGGAGGGTTACAACTGGCAGCGACGCAGGGCCAGCAGGCCATCCAGGTAGACCAGGCCCTAACACTGGAGCTACCTGGCCAGCCAACGGAGAAGAAGCGACGCATGGCCTGCACCTGTCCCAACTGTAAAGATGCAGACAAGAGGTGAGTGTGTAAAGGTACCTTTTTCTTTGCTTGGCTCTTCCTGGCTGATTAATAACCATTTCTGCATTAAAATTCATTTGAACGCTACCATAAATACTGTTGGGTGCTAATTTCAGATGCACATCTCTGCAACTGCATGTTCCACAGACTGTATTTGTTTTGATGCTCTGTAGGCCGGGGGAGGTGGGGAAGAGGAAGCACATCTGTCACGTCCCCGGTTGTGAGAAGACATTCAGAAAAACATCGCTGCTCAGAGCTCACGTCCGGCTGCACACTGGCGAGAGGCCCTTCGTCTGCAACTGGGTTTTCTGTGGGAAACGTTTCACACGCAGTGATGAGCTACAGCGGCATGCCAGGACACACACAGGTGCTGCAGAGGCTGAACCACACACGCAAACACGTTTCATACCACAGTAAAACTGAATACTCATTACACTGAACTGAGCACGGATGGGTGGTTAATAAATATCACTGGGTGTGGCAAAACGTGTGAAGCAGTTTAACAGGAAATTATAGCTTAAACAGTGAAATACACACTAAAAGGAATGAGAGAAATTGCAGTTTGGATTTTTTTTTTTCCGATGCCTTTTTGTTTTTCTTACATTTGCTTTGCACTGTTGATTGTAAGAACCAAAGCTTAAATCATTTATTGAAATGTCATAATGACAACTATCTGACCTGTCTGACAGTGTGGAGGAGTGTAGCAGAGGAGTGAGAGGAAAGGCTGGGTGGATCAGGGTGGACTCATTGAGAGTTTTAGACTAGTGCTAGTATACATTTCATATTGTAGTATTAACCAAATGAAGGTCAAGAATTTCGAATATACTTTTAATGATCTTCTTTCCCTTTGCAATAAAAAAGCCGCTTAATAGTAAACTGAAGCGATCACAACTGAAACATCTAAATAATTCACTTCTCTGAGCTGCAGGAATTGAAGTGAAGTTTAGTGATGGTTTATGTTCGAACTTGTTGGAGTTAAATTAGGTGAATTCATTTAAACTCATAAATTATGTAAAATGTTAATATGGTAGTTGCCTTATTCTAAGGATTAACTTTTTCCACATTTTGTTATGTAACAGGCTTATTTCAAAATGGATCACATTTATTATTTTCCTCAAAGTTCTACAAACAATACCCCATAATGACAATTTGTAAGAGGATTTGTTTGAAATCTTGGAAGATGTATTAAAAATAAAGAAAAGGCGAGATGAGAATAAGCGTCTCCATAACACTCCACCAATCAGGCCTGTACGGTAAAGTGGCCTGACAGAAGCCACTCGTCAGTAAAAGGCCCATTAAAGCCCGTCTGAAGGACTCTCAGACCAGGAGGAACTAAGTTCTCTGCTCTGATGAAACAAAGATTGAACTCTTTTGCCTGAATGCCAAGCGTCACGTCTAGAGGAAACCAGGCACCGCTCACCACCTGACCAATACCATCCCCACAGCGAAGCATCGTGCTGTGGGGATGTTTTTCAAATGAATGCAGCAATGTACAGAGACGTCCTTGATGAAAACCTGTTCCAGAGAGCTCTGGACCTCAGACTGGGGCGATTGTTCATCTTTCAACAGGACAATGACCCTAAGCGCACAGCCAAGGGAACAAAGGACTGGCTACAGGACAACTCTGTGTCGTCCTTGAATAGCCCAGCTAGAGCCCAGACTTGAACTCCATTGAACATCTCTGGAGAGGTGTGAAAATGGCTGTGCACTGTCGCTCCCCATGCAACCTGATGGAGCCTGAATGGGAGAAACTGCCCCAAAAATAGATGAGCCAAGCTTGGAGCATCATACTCAAAAACACTTGAGGCTGGAATTGGTGCTAAAGGTGCTGAAAAGCCATGAACACTTATGTACATGGGATTTTTTTTTGTCTCGTTTTTTTTAATGTAATAAATTTGCAAAGGTTTCAAACAAACTTCTTTCACATCGTCATTATGGAGTATTGTTTGTAGAACTTTGAGGAAAATAATAAATTAAATCCATTTTGAAGTAAGGCTGTAACTTAACCAAGTGTGGAAAAAGTTGCATCCAGTAAAGATTCACATCTTTTCTGGATGCACTGTGTTTACACTATTTTCCAGAATATTGATGTTAAAAATCCTACACTTTGTTTTGTTCCCCTCTCAGGAGACAAACGCTTTGAGTGCAGCCAGTGTCAGAAACGCTTCATGAGGAGTGACCACCTGACGAAGCATTATAAAACTCACATAAACACCAAGAACCTGTGAGCAGACTGCACACCGACAAACTCAGAAACTAAAGACTGTGTTAGAGGAAGGTGGTGCGGAGGATTCGATACCATGGAGTTTCTGTGACTTATCCCATAATGGGAAATACTCCACAACAGTCCCTATATCCCCACTCACTCCTCTAGGACACTGTGTAGTGTGGTGTAGAAAGAAATCCTTCCTGGTGGACTGGATCCAGAAAATGTCATGATTTGTTTTTAACTTTTTGCTCTGTTTCTGAGGGAGAAACAGGCCACAAACCGATTAGACGGAACAATAAAGAAGACGAGCGAGATGAAAGGCTTCAGACACACATACTTACCTTGGCTGGCTTATTTATATGCTTCTCTGGAGGAACACACACCAACATCCAAGACCACCAGACTCCAGTCACAATTTCTCTTTTCCCATCTCTCCCCCAAGTCCGACTCTTTGCTTTTTTTATTATTATTTATTTATTGTTGTTGAAACATCTGGACTCCCAGAAATTGCCTGTGAAGCACCAAAAAAAAGAAAAAAAAGATCCATCACCTTATTTTGTAAATGTAATAGAAATTAGTTTTTCTTCAAATCATGGAAATTTTTATTTTTCAGGTATTTGGTTTTTCGCAGCATTTTCTGCTGATTTGCTCGACAGCGATGGGGAGCGTTGCATTCAAAACTCCCCTTACAAGACTTTTGAAGACCTTTATAAGTTTACATTGGCTGTTTTAAAGTGTCTACGTGTATACAATTATACATACTATTAATAATGATAATAAACAATTTTCTAACTTTTCTATACAATTATTACAAATTGATTTACAAAATGGGCAAGTAGGAAAATTTGACATAGGCGTTTTTCAAACCTACCACATTTATCCAATCAAATCAAGCTGTGGTTCGTTTTTTTTGTTTTTTCTTCTTTCATTTTCACAGGTCTGAAACAGCGATTGCACCCGGGGGTGGACCAAAACAACCACACCAAGACCTTTTACTCCACGTGGTCTCGGCCTGGTTCCTAAAGAAGCGGTTTGTTTGCGGTGAGATGGTGATCCGACTTTGATCTGTCCTAAAACTGCGTGTTTTAAACCTAAACAGCTAGTCCACAACTAATCCTCCTTACAGAGTTTTTAAGCAGTTTTTTACCCATGTGAACATTCACTGGTACGGAACAGGATCTACTTCCTGTGTCTTCCCCAGATCCCATTAACCAGTGAGCAGACGAGACAATTCTCACGTGATTATGCATTTTGGTTTCTTTGGATTTTTCCGTGTGAAAGCAAAACCAGCCAAGGGACAAACGGACCAAGTTTACGAGCAGGTTCACCGAGCAAATGAGCTACGCGTTTGAAAGCACCCACAGAACAGGAAACGGAATAAACCTAGGACCTATTACTACATTTCAATAGTTGTTTTGCGACTGCTGATCACACTGGCCACAACAAAAAAGCAGTACTTCGGGCTTAGCTCTGCTTGGAGGAGGGTTAAATATGCAGTTTAGTGTGTGCCTTATAAGTCGTCTCTCAAAGTTTAATAACTAATGTCCAAATAAAAGAACAGGCAGAATCCAAACCGCTGCTGAAATTGGATCTGTAGGATGATGTCTTGCTGAAGAATTGTGTGACTCCTGAGGCCCATTTAGTGGTCTGATTGCAATGACCCGTATTAAATGAGAGTAGAGTATGTTGAGAAAAGGAAAATGGATTCCCCTGATATTTCAGAAGCCCCCCACTCATAGATACAAAGACTGTTTTGTGTGTGATGTAGCTATTTTAATCAACATTCAGTGCGGCTGATCATTATTCTAGAAGGCATCTTAAATAGCTCCACATTTAGAATTCACATTACTGATAACTAGTAACTAAATAACTTACACATCACAAATTGCAGTATAAAAGCCGTTCTGCAGTTGAGTGGGTGGATTACATTTATGAGTGAGTCATTTTTGATAATGAAATCATTAGTGTGGACGTGTCGAGGAGCTTGAATGGAAGGTTGCCCAAGGTTAATAATTTTCACAACGAAACATTTGTGTACTCCCTAAATTTCTATACCTTTAGACAAAATGTGTTTTGAGTTGACATTTGCTAAAAATTGGAAGTCAGTGAAATTTTCACTTTTTTTTTGTTTTTTTTTTTGGTCCTTTCAGCTTATCCCATGAGTTCAGGGTCACCACAGAGGACCATTGTCCACATGTTGATTTGGCCCAGTTTTTACTCCGGATGCCTTCCTGACTGGTGACAAACCTGCCTATAACCTTTGTGTATCCATGAGATTCTCCATGGAGATGGTCCTTTTTGAAGGCCGCAACAGCGCAGTTAATTTTAGGGCTGGGTAACAATCTTCACTTCCGTGTTTCCTTTCATGCTTATCTAAATTTATATCCTTTAGTATTTTTTTTTTTTTCCAAAATGTCTCACAATATATATATAGGTATCAAGAGTATTATATGTAATTTCTTAAACCACTGCTTGTTTAATATTTAATATCAACGCTTCTACTTCTTTTAACTAAGAAGTTTTTTTTATTCTGCTAATGTATGTTTTACATGTTTATCTTTCTCAAAGTAGTGTCAAAAAAAAAAGAAATTAAGTACCTGTAGCAAAGAATACCCAGCCCTACCCGTTCCCAAAAGCCTATGCATTGCTGTATATATGATCACGTTTCCAGTTATTTGGCCTGATCTGACAATCATGTCATAAATGCAAAAAGCTTTCTCAGGCCTTTGATCAGTTCCTTTATACATGATGTTTTCCAGCTATGTGATAGCTTTAATTCTGAATTAATACTTTTGTTGATGACCAGCATTAGGCCTACTGTACAGTATTCACACAAGTTACTAAAATAACATTTGCTTTACTGAAAGCGTATCGTTTCTCATATTATCTTTTTTTAATATCATTTAAGTCAGATGTACTGACTTTTTGCTAACATGTGATTTGTCAGTTTGGAGCCTGGACTTTCTTTAAGAAATACCCTTATTGTGAAAAATGAATAATAATAATAATAATAATAATAATAATAATAATAACCAGCTTTTTGGTCAAATTAGCTTCACCTCTGCATTGGGTATTCACTGTGGTGTGTTTTAATACTGTGACATAAATGTATAATGGAAGGTGCTGCCTTGCTAAACATAATCCAACAGCAACTTATTCTCTGTGAACAACAGAGATATTTGACCAAAAAGCTCAGTTTAGATTCATTTGTAAAGCACTTTGAACTGGTTTTGGGAAGTGCTTCACAGGGCAACAGGTGCCGTAAAGCTTAGGATGTGTCTGAAGATATGCGATGCCATTGGGGTGGAGGGACAAAACCTGCTTATATTTATGTTTGTATTTTATGTCTGAATATGTAAATAAAGTGTGTGTCTGGTAGACACAGTAAATGTAGGATATTAAAAAACTAAAATTATGCTGCCTAGTGTTGTGGTTGGCTCGGCCATCCCTGAAGTAAATGGACTTTGTACAGTGTGTAAGGAATAAAATATAATGTGACATTGTATAGCTTCATTTCTGCTTTGTATAAGACTTATAGATCTTTTTTCTATTGAATTAAAGTTGCCTTAGACAGCTGCACCCAGTATTTAAATGTTTTCTGTCTAATTCCATGTTACACTATTTGTAAAATTCCTTTTCTGTTTTATTGTTATGTATGTTACGAGCTAATGTCACGTGCACTGATTAAAACTCTAGGTCACAAAATTTGTAAATTTAACCTTGGTTAGAATTGAATATAATAAGATTTTCCAAATTACGACATTTCTATTGCTTGGTTTCTGTAAATTAATTACTTCTCCTCATGATGTCATCTAATGTTCTGCAGCCAAATTTTGTGTATTTCAGGAGAACCTAGAAACCAGCCATTACTTTTATAACTTGTATAAAGGTGCTAAAATATACACTTTGCACCTTTTTTAAAGTTGCCACCTAAATAAAGAACGCAAACTATTTTTGCTTGTTTGTGTTTTATGTCTCCTATTTTATGAATAAATAGAGAATCAAATACTTTATCTATAATTTGGTAATAGGACAATTTTTTTTGGTCATATGTTTGGTTTGGTTTGATTATTGTCTCAAAAAATAGCTATTAATAAACGCAACAAATGAAACCATGAAATAAATGTCAGATATTAAGAACGTTTTTACAGAGGGTAAAAAAGTGAATCTTAGTAATTTGTTGAAAACAATCACACATACGTTTGGAATAAATTGTGACAATTGCTCATTACCAGAAACAGCAATATGGCCACAGCTGACCACTCAAACTTCTGTTATTTTTTTAATTAATTAAATGGCTTTAAGAAAGAATTTTGCAAAATAGAAAGAACAAGGAAAATAAGAAAAATAAAGATATGAATAATGTAATTAAATAACGTGCAGAATAAATACATTTTAAATAATTTAGTTAGAATATTTTATATTTTAGATTATCATCCGTTTTGGACTTTTATTTTGAAAACGCCTGTTGCTGCGTCATCAGCATCAGTCGGTTGACGTTTTTCCGGCGAGCTTGTTAAAATCAAAGCCGGTAATTTTTAAACCTTCGTCATTTTAAATGTTTTACATTACTGCCGTTATTGAGTTTCCTTTAACAGTAGTCTTTCTCGCTATGGATTTGATTACATAATATTTATGTTAACATTGTGACGCTGGTGACATAAACGTAACTGATATTTTCTTAACTAAGCTAGTTTGCTAACGTTAGCTTCATTTGTTTACATCCTGTCCAGCTGCTGAGTTTCACTCTGAAAACCGCCTGATTATCTGTATCTGTCTGCCGATTCATGGTAAAAGATCAGTGCTCAAACACATCCGAGGTGGAAAATTAAAATGACGTATGTTAACTTTGATTTCCCTTTGTGAAACACCGACACTCTTCTTGAAAGTCTTGAAGGTTTCACGTTTGTGTATCTGCCCGTTTTGGGTAGTTGGGCTCAGCTAAGCGTTAATTCGGTTTTTTGTATTAACTTCATTGAGTCAAGTAACGGTTACAAACATCTCAAAGTAATAAACACTTCTTATAATAGCAGGCTTGGCTATTCTTAAATGCAAGTGTATTATTTTATGTGGTATCCTACTGTTTAACTCCACCACACAGGACCCTGACCGCTTTCATAATGTTAGCTATGGAATATTTAACTCTCTCTCAGGTGACACTTTTATCCCTTTGTGATTTAAATTCTCTGGATTTTATATTTCCAGATGTTTACCAGAAGGGCAGCAGTCAGATAGGAGGGAAGATGAGTGACTTTGGACCAGCGGAGCTGGTTGCTGGGCTGTGTCACACAGACAGAGAAAGCCCTTTGCCTTTATGGCAAAATGGACACATCAGCCCGTGTTTTAACCAGCTCATCCTTGGGACACTGCCTCACGCTGGGATGGCAATTTTCAGTGCAGTCTACCTCAGTGTGCCAAGGTACTGTAAGTCCCACATATCAATAGAATGTACGTTTTACTTCATCTTTAACACCTTGGTTTGTACAGTTAGTTTGTTTTTTCATTAGAAGGATGTTTTTATATCTCAACAATAAACAATTATCATGGACATATTTATGGATCATAGACAAAGACAGACTACTGCTATGACTGATTGGGAAATTAAAAATTAGTGAAAATTATATTACATTATTCATTGATTTCTGCTCCTCAGGTGCTCCCTCATGCAGACATCTCCGACTTGTGGCTGGACACTCAGGTTGGGGTCCACTCTCCTGGCGGCGCTTCTCTTCGCTGCAGATGTCATCCTGGTGGGCATCCTGCAGCAGGGTGACATGTACTTGGACGTCTTGGCTGACAGCTGTGCGATCCTAGCCTGGCTGGTCCACTCCAGTGCTATAATTGTTCTCCAGAGGTCGGCTTTCCGGGGAACCAGAGGACCTATATGGCTGCTTCTGCTTGTTTTTCTGTCAGTGCCCAACCTTGTTATCACCTTGATGATTTACTGTGATAAGGAGTGTTTGAACTTCACCAATCCTCTGATATTGGCGAGATTTTTGCTTGCCTCAGCCCGGACACTTCCCCTGCTAGTTTATCTCCTAGCATTTGCGTTTCTTTGCATCAGTGATGCTGGGCACACCTTATATATTAATGCTGTGGATGGATATCCGCTCATTCCAGACAGAATCCAGCCAGATACGGGGGACATGGTGGCTGAGGACGGGAGTGGCTGCGTCTCTCGACTCTTCTACCTGTGGTTGACACCTCTCCTCAGGCGTGGCCAGCGTGGCGAGCTGGACAGACCCACTGATGTGTATCACCTCCCTCGGAAGCTTCGGACTAGTGTGGTTTGTCGATACTTCCACCAGTGCTGGGAAGCCTGCCGGAGGGGCACAGCCAGTGATCGGCAGGATGAGTGGCCCAGACCGGTTAGCGGAAGCCTGCTGACTGGCACCTGGAGTTCACACTGCCAGGAGGAACCACTGGAGCTGGATGGTGATGTAGGATTGCTGAGGGTGCTGCACAAGGCATTTGGGCTGCGGTACTACATGCTTGGTGTGCTGAAGGTGGTGGTCAACATGTTGAGCTTTGCAGGCCCCTTGCTCCTTAGCAGTCTGGTGAACTTCATAGAGGAAAAAGGAGCTCCAGTCAGCAGGGGCGTGTGGTGCACGATGGGGCTGTTTGCTGCCACCCTGCTCTCCTCTGTTCTGCGAAACATTTTTGTCTTCCAGGTGTCCAAGGTGGCACTGTCAGCACGTGCGGCGCTTGTGTCAGCCATCTACGGCAAAGCCCTTCGAGTCAGCAGCAGCAGCCTGTCTGGTTTCACTCTGGGAGAAGTGGTGAACCTAATGAGCACGGACACCGATCGCGTGGTCAACTTCTTCAACAGTTTCCATGAGTTGTGGAGCCTGCCCTTCCAGTTCTCTATTGCACTCTACCTGCTGTATCTGCAGGTGGGGGTAGCTTTCCTTGGGGGTCTGTGTGTGGCACTCCTACTCGTGCCACTCAACAAGTTCCTGGCTTCTCGTATCCTCAGCAACAACAAACACATGCTCCGGTACAAGGACAGTCGTGTTAAGGTGAGAACTGTGTGTTTCATTTTCTGCTGGGTAAATTGTTTAGAAGTGAATGTTTAAATAAAGCCACAACATCTGCTGCAGGACTCGTATTGGTTCTTCTTTTTGTGTTTCTGAAGATTCTTTATGACTCTGGCTGAATGTAATTGGGGTCTTGCTTCAGAATAAATTTGGGACAGAAAAAAACATGTAACTAATGCTATAAAATATTGGAAAGTCTAACATTAGTTTTTTGTCATTCTAGAGACTTAAAAAATATTTTTATTTTTATTTAGGAAGTTCAGATGATTTACTTTTTTTTTACTTTTTCTCTACATGTTTCTTGTCACACAGTACTATGACCAATTCTTCCCAAAAACTGGAATCACTGCCACTGACTTAAGATTGATGTCTGTTTTAGCCTTATGCCTATGTATTTATGTAAAAAAAATAGCATAATAATGATAATATTAATAATAATATCATCAATAATATTGTCAACTGGGCTCTAAACTGCATATATTCTTCGATTTTCTTCTTTAATTAATATCAGTAATCCGATCTGCCTTTATGCCCATCAGAAGACTTGCACTGCTTCCTTATTCATGCAGTATGTGTCCACTTTTCTCTCCCAGTTAATGACCGAGATCCTCTTCGGCATTCGGGTCATCAAGTTTTACAACTGGGAGCCTCATTTTACTCAGAAAGTTGCCGACTGCCGTAAACAAGAGTTGTCTCACCTCAAAGCCATCAAATACCTGGATGCCATGTGTGTTTACACCTGGGCCGCTCTGCCTGTGGTCATATCCATCCTCACCTTCGTCACGTATGTGCTGCTAGGACACCAGCTGACTGCAGCCAAGGTAGAAAATATACTTTTTCATGACATGACACAAATGGGTCTAATGAGAAAACAGTAAAATCTAACTTTTACAGTTTGGTTCAGCACTTGATGAAAGGGAAAGAATTATTTATTTTGTTAATAATTTGCAGCTGCATCATACGGTGCCCCTGCAATTTCGGGGTAAGACACTGATCATACACTGCAGCATCCCTGGGTTAAGTGTGGACAGGAACTTTTTTTGGATTTGTCTTTTGTGAGATATCCATAAAAAGCTTGTTCTTTTTAAGCCCAGTAACAGATAATGGATTTTGGGAGGTGAAAGGTCTAACGTGCCGAGGCTATAATTGGCCTAAACATCCAACCCAAGGTGGGAGAAAAATATTGGTGCGTGGCAAGGGATGGTGGAAGGTGGGTCCTATAAATAAATAAATAAAGAAATATTAATCTGCTGTGTTTTCTTATACGTAACAAAAGAAAAGTGTATTCATATAAGCCACTGTTCACCACTGCAATCTAGTTAGAATGGAACGTTCAAAGTGTGTGAAAAGTCCTCCAATAATACAATTTTAAGACGATGGCTGACATGGAATAATGAAAACCTTCAGTTCTTCTCAACATGATCACACATTCTTTGTTCAGATGTTAACAAAATAAAAGGTTAAAGATTATGAAACAGTGTTGGACATTTTTCAATTAAAGAAGCTGATGAGAAGCTAAGAAAAATCTCATGTCCTCTTATAAATGAGTGGACATGGTGAAAGTGATGGCAGATGCAATTTCTACAGTGTGTTGATGATTCATTGAAGTTCACAGTGGATCATCTCCCCCCGTAGGTCTTCACCACGCTGGCTCTGGTGGGAATGCTGATTGTCCCACTCAACTGTTTCCCCTGGGTGCTCAACGGGATCCTCGAGGCCAAAGTGTCTCTAGAACGAATCCAGCGGTTCTTCAAACTGAACAACAAGGATGTGCTGGCGTACTACGCCCTGGGTAGGCGGCAGCTTTGATGCTCGTGTCCATTTTTTTTGTTTACATCAAACACTAAAAGCAAAGTGTCGTTAATAATGGTTTGATTTTTAGAGAGCAGGTTTTCTGCATCAATAGCTTGATGTTTTATTACAGTCCCCATAACCACAGCTGTTGCATTAGGACTTGATATTTTAAAGACGCATCATGCATTGACTTAAGCAAGAGCACATTTTATAAATCAATGATCTTCTTTACAACACAGTAAACATTAAACTAAGTACAGTCAGTGAAATTCTCAAAAACCCATGTTGTGTTATTTCTATTACAACTGGCATGTTTGATGTTCTTCATGTTTTACTTCTGATCATCAGTTCACCAGTCGATTAGAGCGGAGCCTTAAGCCATCAAATAGCACTTTTAGGAAAAATGTGCTGTATGTCATCCAGTGTTGCCATAGTGCTGAAACTTGTAAGTCCACAGTGTCTCCTGAAGACGGTCAGACATCGGTCCTGTTGAGCCGGGGGACATTTTCCTGGCAGGGACCCAACACTGAAGGAGAAACTGAAAATGGGCTTTCTAAAGGAAGCCTGATTCTGCACAGTCTCAATCTACACATAACCAAGGTACAAGCCATCTGTTAACACACACTGTGTATGTGAATGGACCATTTGCTCTCGTGCTGCTTTGTCTTTACATTCTCTGCAGGATTTGCTCAGTTAAGCCAGTTAAGTAAGTGAATTTAAAACGTGCTTCTAAAACCTGAAATAAGTTAAAAAAAAATTTTAAAAAATAAAACGGGGTCAAAGAAGAACCAAAAACACAAAAACAATCAAGTGCAAAATCAATAAATTACAGTCAGTTTCCCAATATTGAATCTTCTGTCCCATAATATTTTAAAGAGACTTGATTTTGTCTCAGGTGATTCAAATAAAGTCAAATAAAATAACAGACAACTTGAAACATTTTCCTTTAACCTGAAAATGGTTTGCTGTCTTGTTCAGGGCTCTCTGGTTGTTGTGGTTGGCAAGGTCGGCTGTGGAAAGAGCTCCTTATTGGCGGCTCTCACGGGGGAACTCAACAGGTACAGCCCACCTGACACCGCACTGAAAATATTCAGGATGTACTCAGTATAAACTGTAGTTTTTACGGTAGGCCTACATTTTCTGGACCACTTAAGTAGCGAGAAGAGAACTTTGTTGGTGACACTAAATAGTTGAGCAGATTTCTTCTGACCTGTAGCTGTGGTCAGATTTCTTAAAAGCGACTGTAAGTACAATGTAAAGAAAATCATGGCTGGATGTTAGGATGTACGAGGAGCCAGATCCACCAGGATCTCTATTTGTCTGCAGGCTCAGCGGTGTGGTTTATGCTGCAGACAGAGAGACTGGCTTCGGTCTGGTCTCTCAGGAGCCGTGGATCCAGCATGCGTCGGTACGAGACAACATCCTGTTTGGCAAAGACTACGATCCGTCCTTCTACCAAGCTGTGTTGGAGGCCTGTGCTCTGTCAGATGACCTCAGTGTACGTACATCAATGCTTATGTCTTTTATTGTCTGTGTGTATGTGTACGTACTGCATCTTTAGCACTTAAGTGCGACTTCTAGAAAGATTTGGATCAATTTTGGAAATTATCGTTCAAGCAAGAAAAGTACAAGCACATGCCCAAAACCAGCAACTTCACTACAAGTAGGGTTTTTTACTGAAGTAGAAGTATTAGGTAGATGTTCTCAAATGTACAGCATTGAATATTATACTGTTATTAACAGAAATGTCAAGTCCAGATTTGTTCAGACATTAAAAAAAACTCAAATGTGTCTGCAGATTTTGCCAAACGGTGACAAGACAGAAGTGGGAGAGAATGGAGTGACTCTGAGTGGAGGACAGAAGGCTCGGCTGGCCCTCGCCAGAGCGGTTTACATGGTCAGTCCTCTGCACAAACCCGCTGTCTGTGCCAAACAGCTGAGTGTCACGCTGCAGAAAACCTGGATAGAGCACATTAGAATTGAATTCCAAAATGTATTTGACTTTATGGGCTATAGCTCAGTTGGTAAGGCAGTCGTCCCATAGACTATAGGGTCGGTGGTTCAATCCCCCGGTCCCGGCTATATGTCTCTCTGGGAAAGACCCTAAACCCTTTCCCATCCCCAAACAGAAATTGGGCATCAGGACGGGCATCCACGTAAAAAATGTGCCGAATCAACACGGACAATGATCCGGTGTGGTGACCCTGAACCGATGGGATGGATGAATGAATGAATGAATAAATGAGCAAGCAAGCAAGTTCAGATCATTCATAGTGCTGCAGGTTCTTCCTAAAGAATTCAACCTTTAGCTTCTTCAGTCCAAGAAACATTTTCCTAGTAGGTTTGTGGAGTGTGAAGATACTCGTTAGCAAACCTTTGGTGCAGAGTAATGTCTTTTTAGCAAACACTGGCTTCCTCTATGGAATCCTGTCATGGACGTCGTAAAACCATGCACTTAAAACCAACCACTTCCTTATTTTAGACCACTGAGCAGATCTGACATGAATATAGAGTCAATGCAGTGAAGCCAAGATTGGTGTTATGTACTAGTATTCAATCAGGAAAACTAGAAAACGAATATGTCTACGTTCAGCAGGTGACGCTACTCACTTCTTTCCTTTTCCCTGCCCAACCTCACTGCTTCAGGACAAAGATATCTATCTCCTGGATGATCCATTGGCAGCTGTTGATACCGATGTGGCCGAACACCTCATGCAGAAATGCATCATGGAGCTTCTGAGAGGAAAGACCAGAATCCTCTGCACACACCGGTTAGAATTTGTGGACAAAGCTGACATGGTTGTCCTCATGGACAATGGGACAATCATCAAAAGAGGTAGAAAAAAAGAAAAAGAAATTAGCATTAGGCAGGTAGAAATGTCACATCTGGTTGTCGTCATCAGGTTGTGCTTTTTTGAAATGTTAGATTTGAACCATATAAACGTATTTGCAGGGGTAAAAAAAGTACTTTGTTTATCTATTAAAAGAATAATTACCACAGTGTAGAGATACTGTATCACAAGTACTGTATTCAAAACTGAAGTAAAAGGACAAAAGTATTTGCATCATAATATACCTAAAGTATTAAAAGTAATGCAAAGCCACTTTCTGTTTTAGAATAAAATATTTCATTTAATTTTATTATTATTATTATTATTATTATTATTATTATTATTATTATTATTATTATTATTGTTGTTGTTGTTGTTGTTGTTGTTGTTGTTGTTGTTGTTGTTGTTGTTATTATTATTGTTGTTGTTGTTGTTACAAGTGTGTCACTAAGGAGGCATTAGCCTCTTGGAGCCTACGGACAAAGATAGAAAATGTGTTGTCTGGCTGTTGTAAGCTTTGCTAGAGAAACTTTGAATGTCTGCTGGAAGTTAATGGACATTTTTATTGCCTCCACTTTAAATACATAGTGAAAAACACAATCCAGTTTAAAATTCTGCCTTGACCTCCTCTTTACTTTTGAACAGGCACAGCTGCTGAGATCCTTCCTTTGGTAGAGGTGGGGCCAAAGAAACGGAAGAATGACCGCAGCACAAAAGAGACAAGTATGAAGTTATAACAGCTTCAAAGTAAAGATGTACAAATGCTGCTTTTTTGCTGTGTAAATGTTCGGTCTGTTTTTCCACCGCTTTGCTCCAACCTGAAATATCTGCAAATCCCAAAGATTTTTACCATTTCATCGTTCCCAGATCATTAATATTAATTATTATTATTATTATTATTATTATTAGTAGCAGTAGTAGTAGTAGTAGTAGTAGTAGTAGTAGTAGTAGTAGTAGCAGGAGTAGTAGTAGTAGCAGTAGTACTGCCTTGACATTTAAAACTATCCACTTTATTATTAAATATATAAATTACAAGATTGAAAAGTACATTCACTACTGCTACTGTTACTGCTTTAGAGCTGTTTAGTGAAATCTGCAAAATGCTGCTTTGCATCATGAAGCTGATAACAGGAAGTGTTGTAATATTTTCTTTGTTTCCAAACAAATCCATTAAAATCAGAAGGATTAGTGCAAAGTGTTTTCATTAGTGCACAGAGTAGTGGATGAATTTCCACAAAGAAAAAGGTGGAAACTAAATCTATTGTGCTTTTATGTTCTTTGATTTGGATCTTTTGAATATTCCCATCAAGTCCGTGTTTTGCTGGTAACAATTCTTGTAAGCAGATGGGGTGGAGCAGGATGAGGAGGAATCGGCTTCGCCCCCTGATCTGTCCGTGGATGATGACCCTGACCTGTCAGGAGCGGAGCAGAAGCAGGTGGGCGGGCTGGCATGGAGAGTTTACCAGACCTACTGGGTGTCTGTGGGTGCAGTTCTGGCCACCTCCATCCTCGTGTCCCTGCTTCTCATGCAAGGTTAGGACCAACTTCTCAGCATAATGTGTGTACAGGGCTTAAGAATCGGGTTCAGCTAATATACAATTCTCTGTTTTCTTCACAGTCTGATCTGTAAAATGCAGTTTGTACTGTTCAAGTTAAATTTCCTCTTTATGAACTACAGTTTACTGGGTGCAACACTAAAATAGTTGCAAGTTTGCTGGGTTTTATCATCAGTTTGTTCACTGATGATGATCACAAACTGAATGCTGTCTCTCTTTAAAATCCTTGCTGTTGTGTTTCTTGGTGATTCAGCCTCAAAGAACGTTTCTGACTGGTGGCTGTCGCATTGGATCTCGGAGCTGAAAAACAACGGTTCCACCGGGACTAATGTTTCTTCTTCAGCTGCCTTCAGCTCACCTCAGCTGCTGCTCTTCTCTGGTGGAGGCCTGATGTGGGTTGACAAATCTCCACCATTATTATACTAGTTGACTTTTGTGTCAAATAGGCAACTTACAAAAGCTCTAAAATTTCATGTTAGAGCAGTAAAATTCATTTCATTACGTATGTGGAAACTGTTTTGAACAGATGGACCATTGTGTGTGTTTCAGGATTAAAATATGTTTTACTGTATGACTGGTTTTTAAATTTGCTTTCATTGGGTTTATAGCGCTGTAACATACATGTTGGTTGTACATGAAATGAGAAACAATATGATAAATAAATAATTAAAAAAATTTAAAATACAAAACTTAAAATTTAAAAGGTAAAAACACAACGTGGTCTTTTTCTACTTTAAAGCTTGTTTCAGGATAATAAGTGAGTTTATCAGGTCTATACGCTTTTTCCTGTCATTGGAATGAAATATTCATATCTACTCATCCAGATCTGCGCCGTCCTCTCTTCAAACCTTTCCCTCAAACAACATGAGCGCTGATGTCAGGTTCTATCTCATCGTGTACGCCTCCATCGCCGCGGCCAACACCGTCTTCACTGCCCTCCGAGCCTTCCTCTTTGCCTATGGAGCCATCTGTGCAGCCACAGTCATCCACAAAAGACTTCTGGACCAGGTTCTTAAGGTGCGTCATCTGAGCTTTGAGTCCCTGAGCAACTGTCACGCTCCAAGGGCCAACAGTCCAAGTCGAGCCAAGCAGATTGGGCACTTGTCATGTTTGGCAGAATGAGCTGAAGGTGATAGAAGCAGACTGAGGACTCAAAGGTTTCCAGGCTAGATGGTGGGAGAGTGACATTGAAACTCATGCTACTCCACCTTAAATGGCCTTGCACTGAGCCACATCGTCAATGGATGACTCTTGTTTTTCTTTCAAAACAACAGACAACACATAGAGAGGGAAATTCTTTTGATTAAAAAAAGTGCCAACGCTTTTCACACTCACCCAGGAAAATACACATGTAGTAACTAAAGGAGAAAGAGAGAAAAGACAGAAAAAACGTTCACAGCCACTAGTTGGAGAAATGGGAAAAACTGACAAATTAAACTCAGTCTTTAACAATATGTTAGTGATATCCTCCCCTACTTGCAGCCAAAGAATGGCCTGGTGGGTGATGGGTGTTTTTCAAACTCCTCAGCAGTTCTCAGCAGCACAAGGGGAAAATTTGATTGTACTGCATTGAGTTGGCAGATGTACATCAAGCCAAAGCACCAGTTTTTCCTCGGCTTTATGACTTGTGCTTGTGTGTTTTTTCTTACTTTTCTGGTTCTTATCCCGTGTGGCTTTATTTCCAATGTGAATGTTTGGCTGCCAGGTGTTTATTTGAAGCTATGCTAACTTTGTGTTCCTTGCTGTTGCTGCATATTTAATGATCAGATATAAGAGCATGTATCAGGTTTCAACAAGTGACTAACAATGACTCAATGACTAACAGTGATGTGTGGTTGTTAGAAGATAAAGTGGAGATTATTGCAGCTGAATTCATCAGGTAGATGTTTTGTGTTAAATGTGTGAGAAGACTACAGAAATCATCTCTGTGTTAGTATCTGCAACATGTTGTGGGGAGTTTTTAACAGTTTTATTTAGTAGCTCTACACACCAGCATTTACACACTGACATTAATAAAATGTTCACCTCACTATAAAGCAACAGTTGCTTATTAACACACAGTAATGTTGGCACTAGACATTAGTCACTTGTTGGCCACCATTTGAATGAAACTGTCTCTTTAGCTTCTAAATGTAAAACCAAACCAAGCAGCTGAAAGATGTGAAAAAGCTTCATATAGCTTGAAGGGAAATCCAGGATGTGGCTTCATACTCGCATCCCATTGGTTAAACGACTAATCTGTTCTTCCCCAGGCCACAGTGACCTTCTTCGACACCACCCCACTGGGTCGCATACTGAACCGTTTCTCCTCGGACCTGTACAGTGTGGATGACAGCTTGCCGTTCATCCTCAACATCCTTCTGGCCAATGTTTTCGGTCTGGTGGGCATGCTGGTGGTGATTAGTTACGGCATGCCCTGGGTCCTGGTGCCCCTTCTGCCCCTGGCTTGGCTCTACTACCGCACGCAGCACTTTTACAGGCACACTTCTCGGGAGCTGAAGCGGCTTTGCAGCCTCACTCTGTCTCCAGTCTACTCACACTTTTCTGAGACGCTGACTGGGCTGGGAACCATACGGGCCAGTGGCAGCTCTGCCAGGTAAGAGTTAGGAGACTGTGTGTGTCGCTGATAGTGACGGTAGTGATATCCAGTAGTGATTCATTTGCTGATTTTTTTTTTTTTTTACAAGGAGCAGCATTGGTGAGTGTTCACACTCAGTTTTTTTGTTTTTGGAGACCAAATCCATCTTAAAACCACGTACAAAGACTTCTTATCACCGAGGCTTAGATGGTGTTAGCTGCCAGCTTCACGGTGTCTTTACAATGATCACTTTGAGCACAGTCATCTACATGCAAAGCTTAACTGTTTCCCAGGTTTGAGGAAGAGAGTGCTAAGCGTCTGGAGCAGAACCAGCGCTGCCTGTTCCTTAGCAATGCTGCCATGCAGTGGCTGGACATCCGCCTGCAGATGATCGGAGTGGTTGTAGTGACAGGCCTTGGGGTGATCGCCATCATCCAGCACCACTTTAATTCTGTGGACCCAGGTGAGACAGTAGCTGGGTTTAATGGCTGTGCACCAGTATGTCGAACAGGGACTTATTGTTGTGGCAGCTGTTAAACAAGAGTGTGTGTGTGTGTGTGTGTGTGTGTGTGTGTTGCTGTTTGTGTTGTCCCTGTCAGGTCTGGTGGGTCTGTCCCTGTCCTACGCTCTCTCCATCACCGCTCTGCTGTCGGGTCTCATATTCAGCTTGACTCAGACTGAGATGCAGCTGGTGAGTGTGGAGCGAACTGAAGAATACTCCAGCAGCCTGCCAACTGAGCCTCAGCACCAGGACGTGCAGGTCAGACCAGCGGCCACAGCCACGTGCACTCACACACAGACACAGGGAAATTTCTGAAGCAGCAGTTTCAATCTAGTCTCGATTCAGGGCCCAGATTAGAGCTTCAAACCAATTTTTTAATAAACTACTACTATTTAGGCTTATTCAACCTACTTCCACACATTTTTATTGTTGTTTTTATCATTTTATCATTTTTTATCATTTTTGTTGTTTTTATGTGAATGTGATCATTTGATGTTCATTGAATGTTTGTCTAGTCATTTTGTGTGAATTTGTGGATGATAATTTTATTTGTTTATTTTTAAATGCAGGCCAGTTCATCACTTTATAAAATTAAAATAACATTTTTTAGTCATTGAATGCATATAATACACATAACATATTTTGGGAGTGGTTTTAAATATGTGTTCACACTGTATGTGGTAAAATGTCGCTTGTCACGTTTGTTCCTTCGTGTTCTTCCCCTCACCCTCCCTGTTTGAATACCAGCTGTCCTCTGCGTGGCCTGAGCAGGGCTGGGTGGAGTTTCGCTCTGTGGTTCTGGCATATAGGGATGGTCTTCCTAACGCCCTAGACGGGGTGAGCCTGGTGGTGCAGCCCGGGGAGAAGGTGGGCATCGTGGGACGCACAGGCTCTGGAAAGTCCACCCTGTTCCTGGCCTTGTTTCGTATGGTGGAGGTCAACCAAGGACAGATCCTCCTGGATGGGCTGGATATCAGCACTGTGGGCCTGGCTCAGCTCAGGTATGGACGCTGAAGTGGTGGGTTTGGATGAGAAATGACAGTTTGTGAGCTTCACTACTATGCGTTGAAAAGTGGAACAATTAAGAACATGAATATACTGTTTGTTTCTTAGATCAAGGACCACAAATGAAAAAAAGTGTTGGACTTTGTTGTATTATCCTTCATATTGTGGGACATTGGTCAAACAAGCTAAACTTAAATCTGCCTAATATCAAAAAACCAACAGAATTGTCTAAGCTCATATACAGCTGTGCTCTTTTGAATATTTCTAGGCTGTCTGTGCTCCACAGCTGTGATTGTGGTTACTGTTGCATGAATGTGTTTCTAAATGTTAGATTGCATTGGTTACAATGGAGCTGATTTCAACAACTCTATATGCTGATTAGACGATGTTTCACTCTAATAATTAGAATTACATATAGATTATCATATGTGTACCTACATGCTTGTACAGTGCACAGTCCACAACACTTCTAGCCTACACACATACACTTTGCATTTAGACCCTTGTCCAGTAAAAAATGGGACTTTTCACACATGCTTTTGTCGCCCTCTGCAGGTCCAGCTTGGCCATTATTCCTCAGGACCCATTCCTGTTTAGTGGGACCATCAGGGAGAACCTGGATCCATGTGGGCGACACCTAGACCGGCAGCTCCTGGACGTCTTGGATGAGTGCCACCTCAGCTCTGTGGTCAGCCAGACGGGTGAGAGACTAACACAAAGTGTTAATGTAACATGAGCAAACGGCGAGTGAGGGATGAGCAGAGCGATGCTTTTTAAGCTAAGGTGTGTCTGCTTTCAGTGAAACCACCTGCTTCAGATTCCTTTAATGCACCTGGTTCACTCCACCCAATTCCTGTCTGGCCACATGGCCGGCAACTGTCTGGTTAAACAAAATATTGGCTTTTGTTCTGAGCACTTGCTACAGAGAAAGTGATTGATAATGTTATTGCTAGAACGTTGTTTACATATCTGGTATTTAGAACAAAAAGAGGAGGACAATGCAGGAGAGGTGCTCTGAAGATAGAGTTAAGTGATAGAGATAAAATCTTTAACATAAACTGCAGCTGCTTTGGGTTCACATGCTGCATACTTTCCATGTAATAGTGCCATTGTGCCCTTTCACACCCTCTTTTATCTAAGATCCAGAACGTGTTGTGTCAGCGTCAGTGAGAAATGATTGTGGTGTCAGATTCAGCCTCTCGTGCCATTTGTGTGTGTCAGGTGGACTGGATGCTGAGGTTGGAGAAAGAGGAAAATCCTTCTCTGTGGGTCAGAGACAGCTGCTGTGTCTGGCTAGAGCTCTGCTGACCCAGGCCAAGGTGAGATGTCCGCCGGGTAATTATACTCTAACCGCATCACAGGTTACCTGGTTACTCACCTGTAGAGCTTCTGGAACTGTGAGTATCCGGATGCTGCTCAATATGCCACTCCAACACCAACCAGCTGATTATTTCCGGTTTTATTTTATCCTGTATCTCGTTCTTTGTTATTCTGAATGTGAGGCTGTGTTGTACTTTCAAGATTTCAGCCATGATTTGTGTGGTTTAATCGTTTTTGTGCAGTTACCTGCAGCAGAGGAAAAACAGAGCAGTTAACCAGAATCATCTTGATTTGATAAAAACCAAAAGAAAAAGAAAAGTAGTGGTCAGTTTTACATCACACCACGAGCAACTGGGACCTAAATTCGTGCTGCACGTGGTGCGAGACGTTTTCCCGCAGCAGGACACAGTAAAGTTCTTGCTGCCACCGGTTGCTCCTCATCCAGCAGCTCATTGTGGTTTTCTGTTTTATCCCCTTACTTCATCTGAATATTTCAAACCATTCCACTGAGAAGTAGCTGAAACCAAAAGGGACTGTTGCCCTTTAGTTTGTAGTGCTTTGTTCAGGCCTGAAAATCCCTGCTGAGAACGTTTTGGCAGTAAAACAGCTCAGGCGAGAATGAAAACAGGGAGGTCTTAAGATAAAGTTACAGATAGTAATGCTGGATTATAGGTCGCATTGTTTCTTCAGAGTCCCAGGTGCAAAATTGAAGGACTCCACCTCAAAACAGGGTTTGTGTTCACAGAAACTTTACACAGTATAACATTAATGCAAAGGCACATTTTTGTTGCCTTCTGCTCTGTTTCTGCTTGTTACTGTTAATCTTATGAAAATATTACTACTGCAAAATTATAAAAATGTAATGTTATTCCTGCCCTGTCATTCTGACACTGCTGTAACATCTGGCTGCAGCGAAAACGCTGAGCTTGAATTGTTGATTTCTCCCCTGGTGCAGGTCCTTTGTATTGATGAAGCCACAGCCAGTGTGGATCAAAAGACGGACTCATTTCTGCAACAGACCATCCGAGAGAAGTTTCAGGACAAGACTGTGCTCACTATCGCCCACAGGTTAAACATTTATTGATGTCTTTACAAGTGATGCAAGACATGTACATGTACAGCATCTCGTGCAAACAAATCTGCAAAAAAGCATTTTGAGGTCAATTTTCTAATTTAATTTATAGTAATATTTAATCGGTAACTTACAGAAATATTTAAATGTTTTCACCAGGATCAACACCATCATGGACTGTGATCGAGTGCTGGTGATGCATGCGGGGAGGGTGGCAGAGTTTGATACGCCCGCTGCCCTCTGCCAGACTGACCAGTCCATCTTCCACAGGCTAGTTGGTGGGAGAGGAGACTGAGAAGACTGAGAGACAGGAAGTCCTTACGTCTCATGCCGAGCTCGCTGCCCTTTTCAGCACCGGCCTCTTTCACGCGTTATCGCCACGCGAAACGGAGAAGCGGTGAACGTCCTGCTCCGGGGCTCTGACATTCATCTGAACAGGCAGTTTGGAACCAGAGGACATGATATGTGTCAGCTGGATGTTTTACTTTTTTCTGCTGATGTTTAGTTTCTTTAAACTTGACAAAATATTAAATTCGATATTTCATCTACTCGATCTGAATTTCGGACATTTTGAAGCCGTAAGTTCACTTTTTATATTGGTGAATGACAAATTTGAACTGCATACACTTACACTTGCATTCAGTTATCACAACATGCAGCTAACATTGCATCTTATTATGTCCTGTCATAAATATGCAAATTGGAGACTATTTATGTTTAACTTTTGTTGATATCAAAATGTTACAATGACGAAGTATATGAATGCATTCTCATGTTTGCTGCTACCAAAGCATTTTAGTATAAAAAAAGATTTAAAAAAATCAGTCTCTGTATTTATTTCTGCTCTTAAACAGGAGTTTGATGCAGAAAGAAATGATGATGATGTCAGATGCCATTACAGCTTTGGTCGCCGCATTTCACAGCTGCAGTCAGGGCTCAAGCAAAATCATTCTGACCCTAATTTGACTGATGAGTTAATGAGTTTATGAATAATGTTAATGACTCCACAATCATTGGATGGTGTTGATTTGTAAGATTTTCTGAGTTGAAGCAAATTTAGTCTCATTTTTCAACATTTATTTTAACATTTATTTTCTTTGGCACTAGATAAGTGTAGTAGAGATACAGACAGGAAACATCTTGCAGTAGCAACTTATTTCTGCATTTATTTACTTACTTGCATTTTGTGGCTCCGTGGGAAACGATGCTTCTGGAAAATCATGGAAATCCAGCAGTAAATCATCTGTTTGAAGCTCACATGGACACGGTGGCCGTGATGGATCACCGGCGTGCACCTTTTCCCAAACTCGCAACGTGCTGAAGATGAAAATGTAATTGTTACTAAGTTTCTGAACGTAGCAACATTTTGCCAAATGATGATGAAAAAAATGGGAGCTTTTATTTTCATTTTATTTTGTTAAAAATGAATATTGTTATGTAAGACCCCAAGTCCAGGGGTTATGATAATGGTTATTAGCTCAATGGCTGACGTCTTCTAACAATAGTCAAATCTTTGCCACTGAGACTTTTTGTGTTGTGCAATGTTTTTCAATGAAGACACATCAGATTTTTATTTCAAAGCAGAGACAATATTTTCACCATTAATTGGTGGTTTTCACTTTAGAAATTGTTGACTGTTATCATTGGCAGCGAGTCACAAAGAGGATTCAGTTTCCTCACCGCGTCAATGTTTGTTTCTTGTCACTGTTTTTATTCACCCTGTCTATCTGCTTTTCAGCTGTCATTTGTTTCATTATTTATTTAATATACAGACTATTTTCTCAGTTTATAGATTTATTACTTGCTCTGTTAATGATCAGAAAACCATCAAAATGCCTGTTTTAAAATTCTATAGCTCAACACAACGATGATCTATTGATTTGACAGAACAAAAATCCATAGATATTATTTTAAAAAGCTGAAAATGTCACATTTCCGAAGCATTTCGGCTTTTGAAATACTGTACTGTAAGTCCGTTTTCTTTCTAGTGACAGATTCCAGCTCTAATGTAAATGAAATTTAAAAGCAATAAGGTTTTGGCTGCTAAATTCATTAGTGTCACGTTGAACAACTCCGCTCAGTTCACGTGCAGCATAATACTGTGTGTCATGTATTAAACACACTCACATCTTTTTGCTCTTGTCCACAAAAACTTTAAAAATAATACAACGACTTTTTAGTTATTTAAGAGCTTCATAGTGAAAAAATAATGACTTCTAATCGGGTGTTTTATTGTTATGAACACTGTTGCCATGACTGTTTTCTCCAGCAGTTTTGCCTAAGAACACTGGTAACGTCACAGCCCATTGGAGCCGTACGTTTCCAGGTACAGTAGGTTTTTGTAATGACTCTTTTCTCTTTTCTTCCAGATTCACATGGACAGCAGTCTTTGTCACCAACCTGCTCCTGGAACCAGAGTGACTCATGCAGTGAACGCCTGCCGCTCCCTTGGCTCAGCACAGCGTTTTTCACATGTTAACCCTCGTGCTGTCAGAGGGGAGTGTTTGGTTTAGGTTTTGGTTTTGTGTTTTTTCCCTCTGTCTCCCGAAGGTCAAAGTTCAGACTGGGTTTAAAATGTGTGCGTTTACAGTGCAGATGTCTGAATGTGGGGACACAGGCCTAATTTGAGTTAGTGTTTGCATGTATGTGATCCACAGGTGTGTGCTCGTTAAGGTGTGTTTTACATGAGGTGTGCAATGTGAATATCTGAGTGGGTTTTTTTTTTTTCTGTCACCAGTTTATGGAGGCGGGACGTTTGAGGTGGAACCTGTTTGTCTGCTTGAAGTCTAGTATTCCTGCATCTGACTGGGCGCCTCTCCTCAGTCGCAGCCTGCGGAGCAAACAGTATGGACTGATAACTCTGCACTGAAGCCTGAAACAACACATAAAACCGTATCAGCTCCAACACCTGCTTGATGCATCCCTGAGGTGAGTTGCATCATTAAGTTTCCCAGCTGTGACCTGCCTCCTTGAGGTGGTGGATTTTGAGTGATCGTGGACAGTTTTTCAGGTTTCAGATGCTGTCATTCAGGTAGTTTCTGTGGAGCCAGTAGTCCTGGAATATATTCACACACAAGGTTAATTTACTCCTGGGGTTGTATTTTTTTCTTTCTCGTGCAGCAAAACAAAAAAGGATTTATTTTAAAATTGTGTATTAAATGCTCAAATACTGTTCAGTAATATGTTTCTCAGTGTGTTTGTGCTTGATGTGTGTGTATTCTTACTATTTCAAACCACAAATCATCTGCTGCTTCCAACTTGCATCACATCTATAATGTGAGCCAAGCTAAATAATAAATATGCTCATAATATATTATGAAATAACACAGGATAAACTCTGTTGTGCTCCTGCTGACCGAACGTTTAGTAACTGCAGACGTGCACTTTGACTCACCTGCAGAATGTTTAATGTGTAACTATTTAAAGCCGTAAATCAGCTGCTCCGATGTCATTTGGAAGTGTGTGTAACGTCACCTAAACGCCAAATTCGGGTTCGTAAATAAGGAGAGTTGCTACCGCTGAGCTCCATTGTAGATTTTCAGATAAAAATGACAAAATGTTTGCTGAGAACTTGCAGATTTATCGTGTTTGAATGGCTGTTAAGTGCGATTTTACAAAAATCTGTTTCAACTTCCCACTTTAGTTTGTCTATGAAGGGATTAACACTGTCATTATGAGATACTCTTATTCAGTTTTTTAGTAAATGTCACATCATAATATCATATTTTTGTATTTATGTAGCCTGATCAGCCTGTGTGTCTATTGCTGTGATGTATTTCTGACGCCGTGGAAATGACGGAGATTGTGCGTTTGTCTGTATTAAGTCACGTATTAAAATCCAAATGTATACAATTCTTTGATTACGTGCACCGAAGGCAGCTCATTCATGCAACTCATCTTTGTACATTATGTCATGGAGTTGTGATAGAACATCACTGGAGTTCTGCCAGGATTTCTAAGCTAAAAACAGTGGGTGTGATCACTTTTACATTGTGTGCTTTTAAAAAGGAAACACCCAAAAACAGAACACTGGTTCGCCGTAGTCTCGATAAACCTGTTATGCAGTTTTCTAAGTTATGACCCAAGATGCCCGAGGGCATAACTCAAATACCTGGGAGATGCACCTGCTGACTTGGGCATCACTCATGTAGATGCTGACGCCCTCTTGCTTGCAGCCTCGGTGGTTTAATATTAAGTGAGGATTTTCATACTGGTCTAAATTAACTCCTAATACACTGACGTGAATAAAAGGCAAACAGCAAAATTGTTTCGGCTACTGAGACGTTCCTTTTAGAAGGCAAACCACTCGGCTTTGCCTCTGTTGACTCTTGCAACACTGACGATGATAAAATAAAACAGCACAAAGGGTTTTTAAGAAAGCTTTTATTTGAATAGCCAGCAAATATATTTTCCTTCACCTGAAACATTCTTTTACAGATCTGCTTCGTATTGCTGTGAAGTTGTGAAAGGACTGAATTCTGTAATGGGTGTGTGTTCATGTGCAGCCTTGGAAAAAAAATAGTTTCCCAGTGGAAGTTTATCTTTTGTGCCGAGGGTTGGCCAGTGTTTCCTATGTGGAAATCAACCTCGTCTTTAGGATCTTCAGTCTGGATTGTCAGTTGCCAAATCACCAGTTTCCTTCCCTCACTGGTTTAACCGGATTCAAACAGTGTCACTACATCATGACAAAAGCCGTCTGCTGGATTTTCCAGATTTATCCGTTTCACAGAACACCAGCAACTGTTTAGTTTTGATTTGTTTCATTAACTTTAACCTGTTAGAAGCTGCACAAAAAACTGCTGTGTGTCATTGTAAAAGGTGGGAAATCTGTATGATCAGCAATTTATTTTCTCCTGCAGGTTTAATCCAAAGGGAGTTTTCAAGGCAAGTTTGACAGGAACGACACACGAATCATGGTACGAAACCTTAGCATAACATTTGAAGCTTGTAACGGTTAAATGTTGGTCGCATATTACTTTAAAAGACTATAAACACTTTATTAAATGTCTTTGCCCGCAGCTGTCACATCGCAGGGGAAGGAGCCTCTCTGAGGCACTGACCCTGGAGCAATCGGACGAGGGGGGGCTGGTCATTTCCAGCGTCAACAACAGCTCCTCTGCCAATCAGGGATTGAGGAAAGGTATGATACTGGATGTTCTTTTTTTTTTCCTCATTGCTTTTGGTTATTTTCAAAGCAAGACATAATTCTATCTTAGCTCGTGGAGCTTAAATAGATGTTCAGCGCAAGAACACACCTTCCAAGTTCAAGGAAATCATGGTACACTTGGTTCTTGTCCATGTTTGTGTTAACACTATATTTTTTAGACTGAGTGAGCAGAAGAAACATTGCATAATGTTACAGCCCTGCAGCAATTCACTGCTTCAGATGTGTTGGTTGTGTATGTTGCAATTAGGTGACAGTGTTGAATAGTATAAAACTGAAAGCTTTGTCTGAAATTACAGGGATGCTGTAATTTCTCCTGTCACTCGGGGTGAAGGAAAAAAAGACAGCTAACAGTTTGGGAGGTTTGCTTTGGGGATTAATCAGAGTTTCCTGTTGTAAATGCAGTTCCTCCTCCTCTAAGGCTGCTCTTTACGTAATACGACAAGCCGCTGTTTTATGGAAATGCTCAAAATGTATTTTTCAGGGGATGAAGTTTTGGGGGCAACAATCAATTTTGACAAACTGTCAAAAGACGACGTAATGAAAGTACTGAAGCTGATGGAACCGTATGATGACAAGGTCCAAGTCCTTACCAGGAACAATCTGAGCAAAAGCCTCGAAAATCTGGACGTGAAGTCTGCCAAGACTCCGGAGACGGTAGGTGGATTAGAGATAATCCAATGCATCGTTTTCTTATTTCTTCATGCCGCTGTAGTCCACCACACAACTGACCTTTGATTAAATATGCAGTTTGCTTTCTAAATGTTTGAATGGTGGAACTATCAAAACAACATTTTTATGGTTTACCTGTAATTGAAAGGGCATTTATTCTTCTAGTGCCTGTGGAATGTTCAAGAGATGTCCCATGTTGCAGTTGTTGCAGTATGATGGTTGTTATGGAAACTGGGCCAAAATTGATCCCGTCTCCAACTGCTAGAGAATCATTTCAGAAACCAATGATATTACCGTTCTGTTCTAATAACCAAATTGTGGTTGATATTTCTAGATGCTGAAGGATTCCTACAGCAAACTCTACACGGCCAAAATCAAGAGGTTTATGAAGGGTGGCTTGGTTGGGAACGATGTGGGGGATTTGAACAGCATGAGTCCTACACAGTTGCCACGTCGCGGAGTTGACTTTGGAATTCTGAAAACCAAGACTCAAAGCAGCAATGCTAACGCTGATCCAGAATCTGATGATGAATGGTTTGAAGCTACGGATGATGCCGGCAATCTGAACCTTCCACCGATGGGTCTTGGCTGGAGTGGTACTTCTGTCAGTGGGACTCAGGCAGTGGAGCTTGATGGTCCCTCAGGCAAACTCAATCTCAAACATTCCAAGAAACTGAAAATGCCAGATTTAAATCTGGACGATCCTTCTAGTCTGGCTGAATCACCCAAGTTGAGGCTGTCTGGGAACTCCCCTGACTTTGACCTAGAAATGCCAGATCCTTATGGGTCAAAACCTAAATTACATGGACTGGACATTGACATGCCATCAGGTAAAGCGAATGTGCCACCTAAAAAACCAAAGATTGTTCTTAAATCTCCAGACTTAGATGTGAATGCTTCACCTGGTGTCAAAACACCAAATTCAGGTGGTATCAAAATGCCAACTGGAAAATACGAGGCACCTACGTTTACCATGCCCAGTTTTGATTTACCAGAAATTAAAGTTCCTGGTTTTAATGGAGACATAGAAGGATCAAATTTTGGACTGACAGGACCAAAGGTGAAGGGGCTTGATGGTGGAATTGATACTCCTCATATGGACTCACCAAACATGAACCTTAAAGCTCCAAAGCTAAATGTGAACACTCCAGACGTCAACATTGGTTCACCCAAAGCAAAGCTGAAGATGCCTAAAATGAAAATGCCTAAATTTGGCGTTCCAAGCCTAAAGGGACCTGAACTTGATGGCAACTTAGATGGTCCAGGTGTAGATATAAATACACCCAATGTCAACCTCAAAGGCCCTAATGCTGACTTAGACGTTGATATTAATGCTCCTTCTGGCAAATTCAAAAAGCCAAAGTTAAACCTGCCTAATATGGGCCTCTCTGGTCCAAAGTTAGATGGCCCGAACCTCAACCTTAGGTCACCTGACCTAAATCTCTCTGGCCCAAACCTCAGTGGTGGATTAGATGCACCAGACATAAATATGCCCAAGGTTGACCTTAAAAGCCCAAAGCTGGACCTCAATAGTCCAGATGTCAATTTAAACATGCCATCAGGTGGACTGAAAACTCCAGACCTTAAGTCCCCAAAGCTAAATTTTAACACTCCAGATGTCAACATTGGTTCACCCAAAGCAAAGCTGAAGATGCCTAAAATGAAAATGCCTAAATTTGGCGTTCCAAGCCTAAAGGGACCTGAACTTGATGGCAACTTAGATGGTCCAGGTGTAGATATAAATACACCCAATGTCAACCTCAAAGGCCCTAATGCTGACTTAGACGTTGATATTAATGCTCCTTCTGGCAAATTCAAAAAGCCAAAGTTAAACCTGCCTAATATGGGCCTCTCTGGTCCAAAGTTAGATGGCCCGAACCTCAACCTTAGGTCACCTGACCTAAATCTCTCTGGCCCAAACCTCAGTGGTGGATTAGATGCACCAGACATAAATATGCCCAAGGTTGACCTTAAAAGCCCAAAGCTGGACCTCAATAGTCCAGATGTCAATTTAAACATGCCATCAGGTGGACTGAAAACTCCAGACCTTAAGTCCCCAAAGCTAAATTTTAACACTCCAGATGTCAACATTGGTTCACCCAAAGCAAAGCTGAAGATGCCTAAAATGAAAATGCCTAAATTTGGCGTTCCAAGCCTAAAGGGACCTGAACTTGATGGCAACTTAGATGGTCCAGGTGTAGATATAAATACACCCAATGTCAACCTCAAAGGCCCTAATGCTGACTTAGACGTTGATATTAATGCTCCTTCTGGCAAATTCAAAAAGCCAAAGTTAAACCTGCCTAATATGGGCCTCTCTGGTCCAAAGTTAGATGGCCCGAACCTCAACCTTAGGTCACCTGACCTAAATCTCTCTGGCCCAAACCTCAGTGGTGGATTAGATGCACCAGACATAAATATGCCCAAGGTTGACCTTAAAAGCCCAAAGCTGGACCTCAATAGTCCAGATGTCAATTTAAACATGCCCTCAGGTGGACTGAAAACTCCAGACCTTAAGGCTCCAAAGCTAAATGTGAACACTCCAGACGTCAACATTGGTTCACCCAAAGCAAAGCTGAAGATGCCTAAAATGAAAATGCCTAAATTTGGCGTTCCAAGCTTAAAGGGACCTAAAGTTGATGGCAAATTAGATGTTCCAGATGTAGATATAAATACACCCAATGTCAACCTCAAAGGCCCTAATGCTGACTTAGATGTTGATATTAATGCTCCTTCTGGCAAATTCAAAAAGCCAAAGTTAAACCTGCCTAATATGGGCCTCTCTGGTCCAAAGTTAGATGGCCCGAACCTCAACCTTAGGTCACCTGACCTAAATCTCTCTGGCCCAAACCTCAGTGGTGGATTAGATGCACCAGACATAAATATGCCCAAGGTTGACCTTAAAAGCCCAAAGCTGGACCTCAATAGTCCAGATGTCAATTTAAACATGCCATCAGGTGGACTGAAAACTCCAGACCTTAAGTCCCCAAAGCTAAATTTTAACACTCCAGATGTCAACATTGGTTCACCCAAAGCAAAGCTGAAGATGCCTAAAATGAAAATGCCTAAATTTGGCGTTCCAAGCCTAAAGGGACCTGAACTTGATGGCAACTTAGATGGTCCAGGTGTAGATATAAATACACCCAATGTCAACCTCAAAGGCCCTAATGCTGACTTAGACGTTGATATTAATGCTCCTTCTGGCAAATTCAAAAAGCCAAAGTTAAACCTGCCTAATATGGGCCTCTCTGGTCCAAAGTTAGATGGCCCGAACCTCAACCTTAGGTCACCTGACCTAAATCTCTCTGGCCCAAACCTCAGTGGTGGATTAGATGCACCAGACATAAATATGCCCAAGGTTGACCTTAAAAGCCCAAAGCTGGACCTCAATAGTCCAGATGTCAATTTAAACATGCCATCAGGTGGACTGAAAACTCCAGACCTTAAGTCCCCAAAGCTAAATTTTAACACTCCAGATGTCAACATTGGTTCACCCAAAGCAAAGCTGAAGATGCCTAAAATGAAAATGCCTAAATTTGGCGTTCCAAGCCTAAAGGGACCTGAACTTGATGGCAACTTAGATGGTCCAGGTGTAGATATAAATACACCCAATGTCAACCTCAAAGGCCCTAATGCTGACTTAGACGTTGATATTAATGCTCCTTCTGGCAAATTCAAAAAGCCAAAGTTAAACCTGCCTAATATGGGCCTCTCTGGTCCAAAGTTAGATGGCCCGAACCTCAACCTTAGGTCACCTGACCTAAATCTCTCTGGCCCAAACCTCAGTGGTGGATTAGATGCACCAGACATAAATATGCCCAAGGTTGACCTTAAAAGCCCAAAGCTGGACCTCAATAGTCCAGATGTCAATTTAGACATGCCATCAGGTAAATTGAAGATGCCAACACTGGCAAAACCAAAAGCAGATATTCATGGTCCAAACTTTGATATTGATGGTCCCTCTGGAAACTTGGGAATGCCTAACTTTAATCTTCCTGGTACATTGCCAAAAGGAGCAAATTTGGATCTAAACACACATCTGAATTCACCAGATTTGAGCTTAAAAGCTCCAAAGATAAAAGGTGGAATCCATGCTCCTGATGTGGACTTGCCAAACATGAACCTTAAATCTCCTAAGATGGATATTAACGCTCCAGATGGCAACATCGGTTCATCCAAAGGAAAATTTAAACTCCCTAAACTCAAGATGCCAAAATTTGGTGTTCCAAGTGTAAAAGGACCTAAGATTGATGGAAACATAGATCGTCCAGATGTACATGCACCCAATGTTAAGCTTAAAGGTCCTAAAGCTGATGTAGAAATGCCAGATTTTGACATTTCTGGTCCATCTGGAAATTTCAAAAAGCCAAACTTGAATATGCCTAATCTGGGCCTTTCTGGTCCGAAGTTACATGGCCCTAACCTTGACCTCAAATCACCTAAACTTGATCTCTCTGGCCCAAACCTAAGTGGTGGTATAAATGGACCAGACATAAATATGCCAAAGGTTGACCTCAAAACCCCAAAGCTGGACCTCAAATCTCCAAGTGCCAATTTAGACATGCCATCAGGCAAACTGAAAATGCCAGACCTTCATAGTCCAGACTGGGATGTTAACTCTCCCTCAGGGAAATTAAAGTTCCCTGAATTTAATCTCTCAGGAAAACCAAAAGGTCCAAATTTGGACATGAACGCAGATCTGAATGCACCAGATTTGAGTCTCAAATCTCCTAAGATAAGGGGTGGAATTGATGCCCCTGATGTAAACATGCCAAACATGAACATTAAAGCTCCAAAGCTAAATGTGAACGCTCCAGATGTTAACATTGGTTCACCCAAAGCAAAGATGAAGATGCCTAAAATGAAAATGCCTAAATTCAGCTTCCCAAGTCGGAAGGGACCAGAAATTGATGGAAAGCTTGATGTTCCAGATGTTGATGTCTCTGGTCCATCTGGGAAACTTAAAACGCCACACCTGAACATGCCTAATTTTAGTCTTTCTGGTTCAAAGTTACATGGCCCGAACTTGGATCTCAAATCACCTGATCTAGATCTCTCTGGGCCCCATCTCAGTGGTGGAATAAATGGACCAGACATAAATATGCCAAAGGTTGACCTTAAAACCCCAAAGCTGGACCTCAAATCTCCAAGTGCCAATTTAGACATGCCATCAGGCAAACTGAAAATGCCAGACCTTCATAGTCCAGACTGGGATGTTAACTCTCCCTCAGGGAAATTAAAGTTTCCTGAATTTAATCTTTCAGGAAAACCAAAAGGTCCAAATTTGGACATGAACACAGATCTAAATGCACCAGATTTGAGTCTCAAAGCTCCTAAGATAAGGGGTGGAATTGATGCCCCTGATGTAGACTTGCCAAACATGAACCTTAAATCTCCTAAGTTAGATGTTAACGCTCCAGGTGTCAACATTGATTCCCCCAAAGGTAAATTTAAAGCGCCGAAGCTCAAGATGCCAAAATTTACCGTTCCAAGTCTTAAAGGACCTGAAATTGATGGGAACTTAGAGGGTCCAGATGTTCATATAAATAAACCCAACTTCAACCTTAAAGGTCCTAAAGCTGATGTAGAAATGCCAGATGTTGACATTTCTGGTCCATCTGGAAAATTCAAAAAGCCAAACTTGAACCTGCCTAATTTGGGCTTCTCTGGTCCAAAGTTAGATGGCCCTAACCTTGACCTCAAATCACCTAAACTTGATCTCTCTGGCCCAAACCTAAGTGGTGGTATAAATGGACCAGACATAAATATGCCAAAGGTTGACCTTAAAACCCCAAAGCTGGACCTTGAAACTCCAAATGCCAATTTAGACATGCCATCAGGCAAACTGAAAATGCCAGACCTTCATAGTCCAGACTGGGATCTTAATGCTCCCTCAGGCAAATTAAAATTGCCTAAATTTAATGTTTCAGGTACTTCACCAAAAGGACCAAATTTGGACATCGACGCAGATCTGAATTCACCCAATCTAAATCTCAAAGCTCCAAAGACAATAAACGCGGCAGATGTCAACACTGGCTCGTCCAGTGCAAAGATGAAAATGCCCAAATTCAAACAACCCAAAATTAACTCACCAAACATTAAAGGAGCTGATTTTGAAGGCAGTTTAGATGGACCAGACTTTGACGTTGGTTCTCCCAGTGTCAACCTCAAAGGGGCAAAACCTGGTTTTGCAATGCCAAATGGTGGTTTTAGCAGCCCAAAATTTAAAAAGCCGCATTTAAGAATACCGGATGTGGGGTTTTCTGGTCCAAAGTTAGATGCTCCTCACCTCGAGTCACCAGATGTTAATGGAAAATTACCCAAAGGACCAAATTTAAACCTAAAAGCACCAGATTTGAATCTGAAAGCCCCAAAGGTGAAGGGTGGGGTCACTGCTGCCGATTTGGACTTTAAACTTTCTAATGCAAAGCTCCAAAAGCCTCATGTTAAAATGCCAAAAGGCGCCAATGTTGACATAAATGGAGACTTAGAGGGAACTGACTTGAATATTCCAAATTGGGATATTAATGGTCCAGATGGAAAATTAAAAATGCCAAAGTTAGAGACTCCAGATCTCAGTCTCTCTATGCCAAAGGCAAAAAAGCCAGACATTAATCTGTCAGCACCTAACATGCAAAGTCCTGGTATGCCAGATCTTGACATTGATGGTCCTTCACTAAATTTCAAAGGACCTTCTTATAAGAATCGCAGATCAGATATGACGGGTGGAAATGTGAAAATACCTGAACTCAATGCAGATGGAGATGTTCGACTCCCTGATGCAAAGTCAGCTCGGGCCAAAGGACGGTCCAGTTTCCCTGTGGTTGATGCGGATTTAGGGAACATGGATTTCAACCATCCAGACCTCAACATTGATGATTTCACCGGGAAGGATCATGTGCCTAGAGCCCGAGGGTCCACTCAGCTCCAGCTGCCCCAAAACCATGAACAGGTGATCTCCCCGTCAGGCGTTAACGTTGACGTAAAGAACCCGAGACACAGCAGAAAGGTGCCGTCTGCAGTTAATGCACAACTGCCCAACTTTTCACAAGATTCAGGAATACGAGTACCTGACAGCTCAGATGAATACTTAGTCACAGTTTTTCCCACACAGGCACAAAATCCAAAAATGCCAAACCGCAAGTATAACACACTTGGAGGTCTTGAATTTAATTCAAGAAACTTGGACCTTGAAGTTCCTGATGAAAAGGACCTGAGAGGCTCCACGTTCTTTTTCTCCAATCTTGTCTAGGTTTTAAACCACTTCTGCTGCCACAGCTGGTAGGGTCACCATTTCTTTCATGATGCGTTTTGTATTGGGTTGTATTTATTTTGGCCTAAACGGTTGTATGTTCCTGTATGGTTTTTATGAAATGCATAGCCTTGTAATGATGCAAACCCACATTACAATGCTCCATTGTTGCACTTATTGTATTTGTAATGTTAATTATTTCATACTTTATAACTGTAAATGTTTGTACTACACAATACTTACTTGAAACGTAGGTTTTCTTTCAATGTACCTTAACCTCACTATTCTGTTATGGCACCCAAAGGCTCCAAAATCGTACAAATTACTACTGCTGTTGAATGTTTTAACATTTGGTTACTGATTGAGTGTTTTGACATGTCCAAAGTTTTGTTATCTACTGTAGTTTTAGCTGGATATTAAAATATCCAACGTTTTGAATTGTTCAAGTTATATTGTATATTTGTTCCTATGAAACACCCACTACATTGTTTGTTAGTTGGAGATGTAAATACATTTTTATTAAAGTGTTATAACACTTTTTAAAATAATAAATATATGTTTACAGTATATAACAAATGCTGAAAGTATTTAAGATTAATGTAAAGTAAACGTTGACATTTTCACTGGAACACCCTAAAAGGACTTACAGGTTTGTGGGTCTAAAGGAATTGAGATGAGCTCTTTGCAGCTTCCCACTCACCGGAAAATACAAAAAGAACAACTTTTCTCTTTTATCTGTCACTGGCATCGTGTGAAACTGAAATATTTAATACTTTGCTTTTTTGGCTTGTGTCTTAAACCTTCCCAGTAAAGTTACTTTGAATAAAACATTAAGTGTATAAATTTATTGTCATAAAGAAAACACTTCATATTGTTATAATATTTTACTAAAATGCTAAATAAATAAATAAACAGCGAACAAATCTTTTTGTGTTTTGCCGTTAATAATTGCGAATTTCTCCAGGCGCTCGGTGAGCGTCACTGTGCGCTGCTTACGTCATCAATATGCGCCTCGGCACCGCCACCACACGGAAAGCGTCCACGACCTTTCACGCCGCAGACGCAGGCTTTCGCTCCGTCTATGATGTTTATTTCAAACGGTTTAAGAGGAATTGAAGCTTTATTGTAGAAGAAAACCGAGACAAAATGTTCCGCTTGTCTCTGGTCGTTGGTAGCAGAGGCGTCGCTAAAAGGGTGAGTGACGATAACACATCAACCTCCAGGCGCGATGCAGCGTTACAGCTCATGTTCTGCTCATCTGTGTACGTTTGCAAAAAGTATGTTATAATACACATTTATGTGTAACTTCTCTCGGTATGTGACACTTTAACTGTAAGTAGGTGACGGTAGATGAAGTAGGCTACTTGTAGCTTTGGTGTGTGTTGCTAATGTAAAAGCTGATAATGGACATTACGCAGTAGAAGTACACAGAGTCCTGAGTAACAGTACTCCAGTACAGGTAGGAGTTCTACTTCAAATTCTTTACTGCTGTTCATAACATAAATGTGCAACTCTACGTTTTGAGGAAACTGTCAAAGGTGAAACGGTTGTAGTATTTGTTTGGACAGTTTTCAGCTCCTTTAAATCTCCCTGTTAAGAGCTGCAGGTCAACCAAATATTAATTACTAATTAGTTTTTCTTTTAGCTGTAAGTCGTTTCCTTAAAAGTTTCAATATTTAGGGCCAAACAAACAAAGTCAGTGTATAAAATGTTTCATAATTTGCTAGGACCAATACGTGTATGTTTAATTAAAAAAAACAATCACTGTTTTGACTTGAGTTCATCAGCTTTGAAAATGCTGTCGATTAACTGACTCGTCTGAATCTGTCATCTACACATCTAAGTAATTTATGAGTAAATCCACAAACATAAGCGACCTGCAGACTGTTCGGCTTCATTGTGTGATTGTGTAATTTATTCATCTTTTTAGTTTATGCCCAGTGTTGATAGACATCAGCCTGTTAAGTCGCTGTTTGATGGGGTCCTGTCTTTTTCAAGCTGCTCCACTGACTCATCCGTCTTTTTCAGTTTGTCTCGTCGTTCTCCAGTGAAAGCGTGCTGCCTCCAAACTTACTGCTGCCTACAAACCTTGTGGATCCTGCCAGATTAAGTAAGTCTGAAATGTGTTTTCTATCAGTATTCGGCATCTTTAAAGATCCCTTCCAGTCACATTCATTAAAGCATTTAAATAACTCTGATTTGAATAATAAACACTTTAAGTCAGTATCACTCTTTAGAAATTCTAAACAATGTCTCTTCTCATTGAAAAGTTCTGGATCTTTGAATTTGTAAATATTAAAAACTCAAAAGTCTCCTCTCCATCCAAATGGCATATTCTCACTGTGAGGTAGAATCTGAAATCCAGCACAGCCCTTGTCTTCAAGTTGTTTGTTAGGCTGGAATTGTACATTCACATCGTCATGTTTTAGTGTGAAGTCAAAGAAGCTATCGAACACGACAAACATCACCGACCGGAAAACACTGACAACACAGTGATGTCTAACAAAAGCAAGCCGTCCAAAAACAAAACAAAAAAAAATAAATTAACACTTCCACAGAACTCAATGATGCTTTGAAAAATGTCTTCATCACAGACATTCTGCCCTGACTGGTCCTTTTTTCCTCCTGCAGAGCGCCCTCCTCCTCCTGAGAACTGCTCCCTGCCTCTGCTGAGGAAGTGTGATGCAGTCGTTCCCTCCCACCTGAGCCCCGTCCTGACGTGGGTGGAGACTCTGGAGAGCCAGGACAGCGAACCGCTGGGTTTGGCTCAACTCCACCCGGATGTCTTCGCTGTCCCTCCGAGGTAAAGATTAGTCCATTTTCATCATATTTCAGGAGAATATTGTCCTGCTCTTGGCTGATACTGCTCAGCCTCTATCTGCCAATACGCAGTTACAGCTTAATAAACACCAACTGAAATCTTCAATTCAAAGTCTTGTGTGAAGTTTACATATGAAGCCTGGTTTGATGAGCTGTTTGCTTTCCATCCTCAGACTCGACATTCTTCATAGCGTGGAAAAGTGGCAGAGAAGTTATAAAAGGATTGTAAGTACAGTTTCAATCATTTTAAAGTGCTTGTCCTGTTTGTTATGAGATGTTATGAGATAAATCAAATCAATGTTATTTAACTTATTTAGCCTTATTAACTTTCACCACCTTTCCAGTGTAACATCTAACCATATTAATATGTCTGTTTTTGAACTATTAGGATTTGCTTAATGGAATGCTTATGAATATTCTACACTAAACATGATCAAAGACTGTCTCCAGACCAGATTCAAAGAAAACCAGAAGATAGTTACCACTGAAAGTCATGGCAGGAAAAACCCCACAGCAACTCACCCAAAGTTAAAATATTCCTGACCCAGACTTGTTTGGTTCTTTTTTTAGAGCCACGCCAACACAAAGGTCCGGTCAGAGGTCAGAGGTGGAGGCAAGAAGCCCTGGAGACAGAAAGGAGGCGGAAGAGCTCGACATGGAAGCATCCGATCGCCAATATGGAGAGGAGGTGACCCGTTTAGCTTGACTGTCAAATGTAGAAATAACTGAGACTCTGCCAGAAAGAAAAAGAAAAAGAAAAATGAAGGTTTTCTTCTAAAGAGGTAGAACAGAGTAAGTCTGACAGGTGATGTGTTTCTCTCAGGTGGGGTGTGTCACGGACCCAGAGGGCCGACCAGTTACTACTACATGCTGCCCATGAAAGTTCGAGTCCAAGGACTCAAAGTGGCGCTGAGCTCCAAGATGGCTCAGGTACTGAACCTGTTTATTCTGAAGAACTCAAATTTAGGTCTCACACACTATTTTTGAAATTACAGGAAGGAAAATGATTTGAACTTTATCGTCTCATTGCATTTGCCTTTTGGACTAAGTTAGTTATAGGCAGCTCTTCTCGGTCCATTTTTCTTATGTAATGTAAGTTCTGATGCTGAAGAAATCTTAACATCCTGATGATTCTCAAGTTCTTGAGTATTCGGTTCCTGCAGTTTGAATTTCCTGAACATTTTCCTTATAATTGCAAGATCCTTTCTCTTAATTATGACAGATGTAGTGCATTTTTATACACACACACACAATTCTGCTTTGGTTCCTAACACGTATTTGCAAGAGAAGTTTTCTTCCTCCAACGTGAACCTGTTTTTGCCCACATGAAGTCATTATCATACTTTACATTGCTGCAACCAACCGTTGCAGCAACAGAATGTTTTCATTTCATATAAGAATCAACAGCCAACAGCCACCCAAACTGGGTGGAGCATAACTTAAAAAAAACATTCAGTTTACTCTTATCTGAGAGTCTCTAATCATGTGAGGAGCTTTGCATTATTGGTTTAATTGCTGACAGGATTGTTCGATAAATGCTGATGAGGTAAAGTTAAGTCTTGCTCTTTTACAGGACTACCTTCACATTGTGGACTCGCTTAACATCCCCACCCCAGATTCTCAGTACCTGCTGGACCTCATCAGACAGAGACACTGGGGAGAGTCGATTTTAATAGTTGATGTGTGAGTATCGTCTGCGTAAAACTTTGCAGATGAATTTTTTTCACCTTCCTTCTGTATAGGTGCCATTGCTTTGCAATGATATTGAAGTTCTTGTTTTCAGAGGTGAAGAGTTTCCTGAAAACATCCTTCAGGCCACAGCAAACTTAAAGACGGTCAACATCATTCCAGCTATTGGTGAGTTAGTGTGTATCTGAACACCAGCCTTTTTGTAAAACTGTCACCCTCTTCTGTACATGTTGCAGATTTCTTGGATCTTTTTAGAGCTGACATTCTAACTTTAGGAGTGTGTAGTTAAACGTCTGCTGCAGATTGTGTAGTTGTCTCATGTTGCAGAGCAACTATGGATTCATAGGAATTATTTACTAATACACAACAGAAACTCTATTTACCTTGATTTTCTGCGAATGGGAAAAAAAAAAAAAAACGTACCAACTTAAATGGTCAGTTGGTACGTTTTTTTTTTTTTCAGATTTCAGACTTCAGATTTGACATTTGCTTCTATGTGCAACAGGGTGAGACACTGATTTCAGTAACTAACCTGCAGTTACATTCATATTTTACCCATGAAATTCTGAGCTTCTTCATTGTAGCATGTTTTAATACGTCACAAGCTAAAGTAACTGCAAAAGTGAGAAGTTCGCTGCAGCAGCCTCGTCAGTGTGATAATAGTAAATGCAGTGATTAAATTAAACCTCAATGAAAAAGTTTGCTGAAAATACAACCAATGTCTGACTAGTCCTATACTTTGTCTTTGTCCCTTCTGTCAGGTCTGAATGTCCACAGCATGCTGAAACATGAAGCCCTCATCCTCACACTGCAAACTGTCAAGTTTCTGGAAGAAAAGCTGCTGTGGCACGACCAGCGTTACACACCTCTGTACCCCTTCAAACTGCCCTACTCCGACTTCCCATAGGAGCCACGAGAGGATCTGTATCATACTGACTGACAGCAGTGAGCCAGTTGGTTTTTTTTGTGTGTTTATTATGTAACAGCCAAAAACAAAGTCATGAATAAATTATGCAAATTGTAGAAAATAAGAAACATTTGATTAAAAGTATCTAAAATATACATATAAGATCTAAGACCTAAAATTGATAATTGAATTTGTGTGGAAGGAGACCATTAGCCAGATCGTTCCTGATTTCCCAGCGCAGCGCTGAGCGTTTTTTCTCCGTTGGTACAACGTAGGTGTTTGGCGTGTAAACTCTCCGAGGTTTTGGCTGCAACACAACAAAAGGGGAAACATTTAAAGATCGTCTGTACGTAGCAGATGCTCTTAATTCACAGTAAAATCTGCAAGTCATTTTTTTCTGCCTCCACAAAAAAGCTTCAAAACATGTTGTACAGGGTTGGAAGGAAAAGGGATTTTGACCAACATGTTGTACTTTAGTGTTGTTGATCACACACTACATTGTTAGCGCTGGTGCTACGTGCACAAACTGGCAAATGATTGGAACATGGAAATGTCATTTATGTTAAAACAAACGTACATCTGACAGCTGCTTTGATGTGTGATCGACTCCACTCCAACAAAAAACTCTTTACATAAAGAGATCAAAGCTACAATGTGCAACTGCAGCCAGCATGAGTCAATCTACACTCCATCTTATCCTGCTACACAACACACAGCCTATTCACGGTCAAATTAAAAAGAATGAAGCCGAAAGAATTTGAACACTTCATTTTTAACTTTTATATGTTGGTTTAAACTAGACAGGCCAAAACGTGCAGCTCCTGTGAAGTCAGACCGACAGTGGCAGTAGTACAGAGCTGTTTACTTCTCTCCTAACCAAAGATTTTCAATTAGTTCTGCTTAAAAATTCTTATTTATTGGAATTTGATGATGGCAGCTTCCTGAAACGCTCGGCAGAGCAATGTGGAGAGCAGATTGTTGCAAAACAAAGGGGATCGATTTTCCGTCTTAGTTCTACATGAATATGCATATTGTAGCCTTAAGTACAGAACTAACATTTCTATTCACATGAAGAAGATGGTCTCCGATCTGCAGACCTGTGCACTTATTACGCAGTTTTAAATCTACATTAGGAACCTTTGTTTGGCTCAGTAAATAACAAATATTAAAAATAATAATTAAATAATAAATAAGAAGGACTTACCGGTGGAGGCTGGAATGCAAGTTGCTCCTGAAAGCAAAAGCAAAGCACATATAAGGAAAACATGGGAAGACAAAGCACCAAGTGAACACACACAGTTTCACCACTTAAAGTGGATCCATTTTGTTGCGTTACGCTACAAACTACACCCCATCATTTAAGGTAGAAAGTGACACAGTGGAGGGACAATGTTGTGGTCGCTCACTCCACCAGGAGAGGAACAAATCTGAGCTGTAATGAGGTTAGTGGGTTTCGTACCCTTATCTTCCAGCGGAGGGCTCTCCTGTCCTCCCCTGGGAGTTTGAACGTCTCCCACAGCTGCTTATACTGGAAATATCTGCAGGGGCAACGAAAGCGTGTAATCAAACCAGTCAGTTATAGTTTTTTATTGTATTAACCTTTGGCACAGGCCACGTCCTCTAGAGCTCTGCAGGTTTTGTCCATGGTCGAACAGGTGATTTCCACCAAGGTTTCTGAACTTACTTTGCCACTGGGTCGGTTTTCCTGATGGTTTGTTGACTCATCACTGGGCGGATGACTGAAACGTGAATTCATCTGATTACTTATAAACAGGTTTGTTAAGTGTCAGTATGAAAACAACATGTTTGGTTGGTGTTGACTTACAGGATTTGGATTTGGGCCTGAAGTCGATGTCTCTCTGAGTCTGTCCAAAACCAAAAAAACAAATTACCTGAGATCTTCACATTCAGGATGTAATGACAGTAAACATGATACTACGATGAGGTAAAGTTACACTGATCCAAACACACTATGGGTTTAAACAAGTTTACCGGCTGTGTAACCTGAGGTTTGCTTTACCCACCATGACTCTGATGTAGGATTCAAACGCACTCAGAGAGATTCCGTCAGAGCTCTGTGTGTCACTCTGACTGGTCTGATCTTCGCTCTCGGTCTCAAAGTCGTGCTGAGTTGATGTGGATATTTGAAGATCAGCCAGTCGATCCTCCAGACAACTCGCATCTACAAGAAACAACAATAAAAAATAAAAAAAAAACCTCGAGTGAAATTATTTGGTGTGAGAAGAAATGTCTGTCCGATGGTGCACAGGGACTTAATCACCGTCTCAATTTCAGTCCTGATTAGTGATCGTACAGAAAAATTGTCTGAAAACTGCTGTTTCACTAAAGTTGCCGTCTAATTCCAGTGGACTTAATATCAACCTGAGCCTTTTCTGTTTATCAAACGGACTTGAATGTTCCCATAATTTACCTCACGTCAAATTCTTGCACAGTCTGGGAAAAGAAAATCCCATTGATCTCTCACATTATTCAGGCAAGAAACATAACAGTGTAGATACAAAGAAATGTAGAAAAGATTAAGTTGATGATTATTTGTACTAGTTTTTGGGGAAACTGATCCAATTTTACACATCTGTGTTTAGAAAATATATTATTGACTCATTTGTTACCGTTTGAATCGAGTGTAAGTCTGGAAGACCCTGCCTCATTTAAACAACACGCAGACGGCTGTGACTCAGGTTCCCAGACACTGAAGCCTACAGTGCTACTGGTGTCAGTGTAACACTTTGCATGATGTCCTAATGTCCTGATGTCCTTCCAATGTGCGGACAGCAAACCATTTACCCTTCATCTTTCTGAGGTTTCCTTCCCACTGCTTGCACATCTTTTCGTACGTCATCCAGCTGAAATCTGCTTTAGAGTCGATAAACTTGAGGTCTTTGTTGCTGGACGACTCATCTGGATCCTCTAACTCCACTTTGTCCTCAATTTCTGTCCTCATGTTGCGCTCTTCTTTTAGAAGACTTTGATGCCATTTACTGTCTTTAAGATTCCCCCAACCTTCCAATGGTTTCTCATCAAATGAGAATCTGTCTTTAAGCAAGGAGACACCTGGTTTTTCCTCTGATGTTACATTTTTCTTTTCAGACTTAGTGTGAAGTTCAGCTTCCTGCTCACTTTTATCTTCCTGCTCTGGCATTATGTCTTTGTTACCCACCTCATCACGTGCAGCTCCATCTCCATAGCAGGCCACATTAGCTCCAAGTGTGTTGTCTGCTAATTTACTTAGTGGATGGGGCTCGGGATAAAGGTCAAACCCCCCAAAGCTGCAGAGTGATGGATCACCCTCTTTGCCATCTCTCATCTCAGACAGCTCTCCCTGACTGTCTTGGTCGAACTCGGACAGCGTGTGGTCATCTCCATAGTCTCCTCCCTCTTGCTCCTCTGGCCTGTAGGTGCCGTATCCAGACGTCATTAGACTTGGAGCTGGACTGTCAGAACTGCTGCTATAACTTTCTTCATCATAATCGCCATCATCGGTTTCCTCTTTCAAAGTGTCTTCACAGAAGTCCCCCCGGTTGTTGAGCTCAGGTTTTTCCTCCTCTGACGCCTCCTGAGGCTCTGCCACAGCTACAGGTTTAGAGTCTCCCTCGTCTTTTGCTCGCTCCACTCCCACCACCTCCCCCTCCTCCTCGTTGTCTTCCGGTTTCTCTCCATCAGACCAAAAAGAGGAGTTGAGGGAACTCCTGTCATCGTCGCTCTCCTCTTCCCACTGAGTGTTGTACAGTTTGTACATGGCGGCGACTTGCACACTCGCAGAAAGGTGCATGCAGTGTGCGATTTGTGGAGGCAGAGGGTTTAAGGAAAGAGGATTAGGTGATACCCAGGAGCCTCAGAAAGCACATTCTCCTGCTGAAACAGCTCCCACTGCTGGTGAGCGGAGGAATTACACGTTCACTTTTCCACCCCTCATCTTTTTTTGATCTAGTTTTAATGTTCGTGTTATTTCTGTTTTATCGTCAGGGCTTTGATGTGCAGGGTATGAAAGGTGCTTCACAAAATGCTTAGAATAAATATTAGTCCCTGAACCACTGCTCTACCTCAGTGTGGGTTTTTTGGCTGCTTTTATTTTAAACGTTGCTTGCTGCAAAAATCATATATTTTTACAGAACATTTAACATCTGGAGCATTTTGTTATTTGAAGGTCATTCAGAATTTTAATAAAGGCCACTTTAAAGTAAATGCACAATATAATTTATAAAAAATATACTCTGAGACAAGCACCATTTAAAATGACTGATCAGTTCTAATAATTTTATCTAAAGATATTGTTCCTTGGTGCATCTTACCTGAGTCTTCACTGTAGACTGATTCATCACAGACAAGAGATTGTCCTTTATGTTTCCTGTAATGAAAATACACTTTTTTTGGATATTTTATTTCTGACACAGGTTAATAGTGCTATGAACACACTGCTTTTTAAGTTCCACTTTTAAAGGGAATCTTTCATCACTGATATTTTACAGACTATATAACCAGTCATTAAAACAATATGTGACAAATTTTCAATTCCAACAGACTGAACGCAAATTTCACCTTTATCTCAAATATTTTTGTACCCGTTTTTGACAGTAAACACCTCACATGAAGTCAGAATCACAGAGCAGCACTGGCAGCTATGCATAGATTTCCCCTATAAAGGTTTCGGACTGAGGCTCAGCCTCCTGACCAATCTGAGCATTTCAAATATTTCTGCTTGATTGGTGAGTTTTGTGGCTACTTATTTATTTGAAGAAATTAATAAATCAATGAACAAATGAATAGAAAGTCAGTCAGATAATCACCTCAGGACTTTTCTTTTGATGAAGCGCCTCTCTTGGGTGTCCGGAGAAGATGTGTTGCCGTCTGTGAGTGGCGGGTTGATGGTGTCCTCAGAACCCAGCTCTACATGCAGCCTGCTGGGAGCATCTGGAGGCAGCTGGAGTCTCGAAGCCACCGAGTGGTCAGCGTATGAGTCACAGTCTCCTTGCTGCCAGCTGTAGTCTCTGCTCGGACAGGTGGTGAGCACCTGTGTGACAAATTACACATGCTAAAAAATTAATAAATTGTTAAACTGCAATTTTGTCTCTCTGTCTTTTGTCTTTTGGACAATATACAATTATATATAGTAACAAAAAACAACTTATTTTCACGTCGTCATTATGGGGTATTGTGTGTAGAAGTGTGAGGAAAATAATAAATTGAATCCATTTTGTAATAAGGCTGTAACAACACAATGTGAAAAAAGTTAAGTGCAATAAACCTGCTGTTTTTAATTTCTTATTTATTTTATTGTTGATGCAATGTGAAAAACTTGCAAACACATTCTTGTTTGGTTAACACTTACCTGTCTGTTTCTGTCTGCTTTGGGTGCATGTAAGAAAAACCCTTCACCAGAGACTTTAATGCTGCACTGACTAACTGTAAAGAGAGAAAAGTCCCAAGTCAACATACGAAACCCTCAACAACAGACACTCTTCTTTTTTAAAACGTTATAAAATACAGGGCAATGCTGACTGAAACCAAATGCTCTGACCTTTCTCTTTGGTGTAGGCAGGAGGACTGTGCTGAGACGTGGATGTTGGTGAGGCCAGCGTTTTCCATTCTCCATGTCTAATCAGTTCATCTAAGTCTGACAGGACACAGAGGGACAGTAAATCTTTAAGGTGAAATATAAAAAATACACTGAAATAGGGACATTAGTGGAATAAGTGATGACTCTAAAATTTGCTGGAATGTTTAATTAGTGTGGAATTTCTTAATTCTAACCTTAGACTGATAAATAACCTTTTTAACAGCAACGCGTAATCTATACCGAACAAGCCACTAAACAATACGATGACGACCAGAGACGGAAGCAGGACAGGACGATGGAGGCTTCAGAGTCTAACCTTGCTTGAATTCACGTAGTCTGTGCTTTGGTATATTCTTGTAGCCGAGAATCGCCAACTGTTCCTGAATTTCCTCTTCTGAGAAATCCAAGTTTTCCATATTATGTTCGCCTACAATTCCAACGAGGCACAGAAAATCTAAAAAAGGAAACAAATATACACATATAGAACAAAATGCAGGAAACAACAGGGCTTTTATTTATGGCACAAGCTGAAATATTATAAATTTGTTTTTGCTGTATTCAGGTAATCTGCTGGGGATTTTTCTTTTGGGTTGCGGGCTTCACTAATATCCTTGTTTTGATCTGTGGTACAGTAGCATCCTATTTAAAATGAAGGAGGCGAAAACATTAGAAGCACCTGTTCCTATAACGTACGACTCCACTTCCCACTTTGACCTCAATAAGAAACATATTAATAACCTTGGCAGAGCTGCTGTGTTGGATTGAATTAGTTTGCAGGTGGTCATAATGTTATGTTCTTGCTCTTCCAAAGGTTTCCCGTCTTTTCACTCATTAACAATATGATTTTAGAAATATCCTCTGAGATAAGCAGTATTTAACATAACTATGACCAGTTATAACAATTCGTTTTTATCTCCTAATAATAATAATAACAATAACAACAGAATATTTTCTTCTTTGGTGCATCCTACCAGAGTCTTCACAGTTTTTTCTTTTCTTATTCTTTGGACAAACGGCCTCCTCTTTGTTTTAAATGCGACATGACAACAGCTTAAAACGAAATAATGTTTTCATGACGCGCTTTAAGGTCAGTAGTTTCTAATAAAAGCAAACTAAATTAGTAGCCATATTTATATATATATTTTTAACAGATCCCCGAATGTGGGCGTAGTCCTTTTTGTACCCTTGCTAATAAATCCTTCACCCTTAACCGACAGGTTTTTAAAGGACTTGTGTTACTGCGACGTTAGTCTTTAAAACAGAGTAACGCTCCGACTGGAAGCTAACAGCTAACAGCTAACAGGCAGCAGACTCAGTGGCAGCTGACGTCCAAAGCCTTTGTTTCTCACCTGCACAACTGTCCGTTCGCTTTTGGAATTAATCCATTGCGCTGAAAGAAACCGTTCAGTTATTGTTGTATTAATTCATCCGCGCGCTCTCCCGTTTCAAAACACAAGCTCATAGCTCCAAGACAACGGCCGTTGTCTAGCTTTAAAAACGACGCCTTCTGACGTATTGGACACACTTCCGGTCTCCTTCTTCTTCTTTGTGTTTATTTGTGCTTGATAGAGCAGAGGCGTGACGCCACCTACCGTAATGGCAGCCGCAGTCCATCCCATTGCCTATCAATACATAAAAGATTTACATGTTTTTATTTTGTCCGAATGCGATATTGAGTGTAGACTCATATAAGGATGCTGAAAAATATAAACAGTTTTTGATGAAATAGCTGAAACGAAATGTCGCTTCCACATATGGTCAAAGCCACTTATTCGCAAAAACGTCAAAGGAAATTATATGATCATTGATGACGTAATCAAAGACGCCATTAAGTTTTTAAAGCACACAAATCTTACAAAGTGTCAAATATATTTAAAAAGCCGTATACAAGCAATAAAAAAGGCTTTAAAAGTTGGACGCTCTGAAATTTAAACCGTGTTTCTAGTTCAAAGTATGCAGAACTGGTAGCTAAAAAAAGTACGGAAAAATGAGGTCATAGTTATAATAATAAAGATTAGGATATCAGTACTGCAATATTGACAGCAGATTATATATTGTAGGCCTAGTATTTCATACATCATCTTTTCATGCTGTATTATATTCTGGTCTTTTTTTGAAACCAAGTTTTAAAGGACCAAATTATGTTGTTTTATGTTTACATTATGTATCGATCATAACAAGGTTGATAATATTTGCTAGTAAAAGTAAAAGCAGTCACGTTTGGGATTTGTCCTCACTAAAGGTAAAAGTATACTCCACCCTTTTTGTGTAGAGAACCCTCCTAATCCTCAGCTTCTCATGAATAATCAGGACTTTCTAACATCCTCCCCTTCCAGCAGGCGGTGGGCTTTCAGTCAGGGGGGAGACTGACAGGTGGACCGTCGGTGAGCACCGTATAATCTGGGGCAAAGGGACTTACAGCGTCTTCCTCTGTGCCTGGGAAGACCATGGCTCTCTCCGGAGTCAGTCGGGAGCCTTTGTTGGTGCTTCTACTGCAAATCGTGCTGATTTGCTCTGCTCAGGTGAGAGATAAGTGTTTTTTCAGTCCCTGTGAGGAAACGGCTCAGTGGGGGGTTGATAGAGATCATACTGTACTTTGCTTTATAAAAAAAAGCATTTGAATTTCTGAATGATGCTTGATAGTAAGTTTACATTTCACCTAAATATTAATATATTAATGTCATTGTCCTACTTGTCTTTGTTATTCACTATTGAATAGACTCACTGTGACATACTGTTCTACTTTTTATAGTTTCAAGTGTTGATTAAAGGCTTTTAAGTATCAGAATGTCTTTGATAAAAGCTTTTCATTAAGGCTATTTTCTGAATATTTTACTGAAAACATTGCTAATAGCAGTAGTTTATGGATACTAGTTTAAACACTTGCCACCAATACGCTGCAGAAATTTGCAATAATCTGAACACATGCAGTTACTTAGGGAGTATAATGGGACTATAAAGGGAAACCAGGTTTAGTTTCATGACCTTTCCCCCTCACATCACCAACACAATGAGACTCTATGTGAGCAGCAGCAGCAGCAGCAGCACATGACGGTATTTTGATAAGAATTTCAGTGGAAAAAAACAGATTTTTGTGTTTGTTCTATAGCAGGGCCAGGTCGGTCCCAGAGGGCCCCCAGGGCTGCTAGGAGCAACCGGCATGCCCGGAGTGGACGGCATCGATGTGAGTTGGTGGTTCTCAGTCCAGCCTTACAGATCTGGGTCCAAACTGGGATTAATCAGTTCATTTCTGGGTTAAACATTTCAGTGAAGAGTGAAGCAGGTTTTCAGTCAGAACCAAATAGGAGCTGTTTTAGCAAGGAAGGAAATAAAGACGTGTTTTCCTCTGCTCATATTCACTGTCTTTAGTGACATAATGTCATTTTAATGTTACACTAAGATTAACTGACCTAACTGATGTTAACAGATGAGACAAAAGCTGTTCACTTGCTCAGCTGTTGTTTAACTGTTGCACAATGAGCTGAAAAATGTTTCTATAACTAAATGTTTAGATTGTTCATATTTTATTCGTTAAGTTATTGTTTAAATATGTTTTTGCATATTTTCCCAATACGACTGTCTTAACGCTGCCACAAAGGCCTGTTTAACTTCCAGGGATTAACTCCTGGAAGCTCAAAGCAGTCTATGAAACGTCCACCATCTTCTTTTAAGACTTCTCTAAACTGCAGATTTTAACAAATGCTGAGTTAGAAAACAGGTCTGCGAAAATGTTAAAAAGATCTAAAAACTCTTTCTTAATCTTTGTATGAACATGTTCTTCGTCTCCGTTTAGGGCGACAGAGGAGATGACTCCACAGTAATCGGTGGACCTGTGAGTTGATTTTACTTTCTCCTTTCACGTGCAAAAATGTGTAAAGTTTGCTGATTTTTGGCTTCTTTAAGCAAATGGTTAGTGACAATGTGAACCTTCTGCCTTCAGGGCCCTGATGGCGATAATGGCAAGGACGGACTTCCTGGAGCTCCAGGCCTTCCAGGTGCAGATGTAAGTGAAACCGATTTTAATGGACCAACAGACACAGACTGGTACATGGGGGTTTTCGTCAAGTGTCACGTCACTAGACTCCAAAAACTGTTTGGAGAAATAATGAAAAACTGTTGAGCTTGGGATCCAGCAGCTGATTGAATCCAGTGGCTGAGTCCTGCAGCTTGAACTCTGTGTATGATCTGAGCTGCGGCACTCGACATGTTCAGATGTGCTGCTGTGTGAGCAGTTTCTCTTGGCCTCAACTGAGCTGAAGTGTGAAAGAAAGAAAAACCTTCCTTGTATAAACCAATCTGCCTATTTAAGGGAGGGTCCCAAGCAGCTTCCTGGCAGAAACAGGGCTCTTTTTGTGCGAGGGGAGTCCAGCAGATTTAAGCTGACCACAGATGGTTGACACGCTGGGAAAGGCTGCAGAAAATGGTCCCAGTGTGTTTGCCGTCTGCTGTGGTGATGCTGCTGAGAACAGACGGGCAGATTCAGAGGTTGGCGTCCTTGGACACACAGAAAATGTTTAATGTGCCATGATACCAAGTTTGCACAATCACACTTTGAGACACAGAGGGACTAGTTGATCTGAGAGGGAGTTTTCCTTTTTGGGGGGATTCTACCTTCTACCTGCTCTTGGAATGAAGATCTTCTTGTCTTACACGTCTTTGATTGTCATGGAGTCTGATGGGTGGTTATGGAGGAGGAAGGGGAGGGGATGAGTGACAGGATGGAAGGAAGGACACACCCTCCTCTTATTTTATATTTTAGGATAGATGCCTTCGAAATGGCATCTCGTGATTATCAGGTTGTCCACTTCCACTGCTGCTCTAACCTCTCTGTCATTCAGCTTTAATGGACCCAAGCTGTGAATCAGGATTTGAGTCGGAGAAATGCTCCTCTATTGTCACACACCTCCATCATGTTTCACACCACAAAGTCGGATGGACTTATTTTTGAAATAATGTAGACTCGTGGCTTTTCATTGTCTTAATAACGGAGGCAGAGCAATAAACCAAAATTAATTTGGGTTTATTTCAGGCTGTGTCGTGTCTGTGCGGATTCTCCAGGTCCTGTTTTGGTGGCAGCTAGACTTGTTTGAAATTGGTTTCATCTGAACGACGAGGTCAGTTCTAGTTCCACAGAGTTCAAATACAGGTGACTCTCCATCTTGTGTTAGAACTGAAAATGCCTTTGAGGTAACAGGTGAAACGTCTTCATGAATTATAGGCATCTCCCCGAATGAGCTGACGTGTGTCTTATTATGTGGACGTGTCCCCTCATTAAATGCTGACATCTGGAAACTCTGTGATGGTCAGAAGTAAGAAACGTCCAACTGATTACTCAAATTGTCGTAGTTGTGCAGATCCAAGTGTCGTTTTTTTTTTTTAGCAGGAATAAAAATGAAAGACTACAAGGATGCAAAACTAAGACCTGAACTCAGACTTTACCAAACTCTTTAAGTCCTGACTGACTGAGTTTTAGGTCTGTTTCTCGTTCTCCAGTTTGAAACAGATTGTAAAGTCCACTGAGACAAATTTCAGTTTTACTGTTGATACATTGATTTGATGTTATACTGATGCTTAATAAGCTTTTATGCTTAGAACTACAACGAGGCACTTAGCAGATACCTTTATTCAAAGTGAATAACAAATATGAAGCTAAAACACCACAGACATCTCTGGGCTCAGTGTGTTGACCAGGAGGAGCTGGGCATTAAACCAAGAACCCTGTGGTTTATGGATGACTGAGCTACAAAGCTGATTCGCCTCAAGTCCTTATGCGATGGGCCCATCACCTTGACCAAAGGCCTCCCTTAACCCCAGCCCCTCCTCGTTACCTCGATCCATCTTTGTCTTCTTCTGAGATTAATAAGTAACCTCCATATGGCTCCAAAAAAGCCATAACTATCAATAAGAGCAAAGTTAAGAATATTTCTTTAAATTACTAGTAGCCTCATTTTTTTATGAAATGCTGTACTTTGTCCAGAATAAGTTATGTAATCGACTTCACTGTTCTTCAGCAAACAGAAGTCGGACTTTAAGAGCCTGCATGTGAAGTTCGTGGTGTCATTTGAGCTGGATTTGCTGTTAAAAAATTACATTGTCAGGTTAATGACAACAACAATATTTAACAATATAATTTATACTGACAGATCAGTAACAGCTAATACAGTAGGATAATATTAACATGACTGTTGGGATTAAAGCAGTTTCTGTCGTCTTTCGTAGGGACCTGTTGGACCTCCTGGTGATCCAGGCCCCGTCGGCCCAAAAGGATCAAAGGTAAGTTCATAATTTGTGAACTTCACTGAAATCTGTCGAATCATTAGCAGCGACTCTCAAACATCTGCGGCTCGGGAGCCTTTTGTTTTCACTGTGTGTCCACTAGCTCGTCTCTCTCTCTCTGCTCAACATGCTTTTTAGCCCTCGCTGGTCTTTCTGACGCTAGATCTCATTCCTTGTCTGTTTCAGGGGGATCCCGGCCCGCGGGGGCCCGTGGGGGAGCGTGTAAGTGCACACAATAAGCCCATTCACTTTAACGTGCGCTGGTTTGGCAGCGCTGCCATCACTGAGTGGCTGCACATACGGCTGCATTCCTGTCCTACTGAAGTATGACACAGAAAGTCACCTGTATTTCAGATTTAGAAACTGCTCCGTGGACACATTTGATTGATTTGTCCTAGTGTTGGTTTAACCACACTTTTTGTTAAAGTCATGCACATATTAGTTAGAGTCATGCAGAACGAGGCTTCTGTTTTCCTTTGGCCTCATCTTCATGGCACCTTGTCCACTGATCCACTGCATATTTATGTCTTCCGATCAGTCAAACTATGATTTTGTAATGTCTCTCCCCCTCTCAGGGCACAGGACCCGATGGGCTTGATGTGAGTACCTTTAATATTCTAAACCACACTATCGCACAATTCTGCATTTCTTCTTTCCCTGCAGACAGTTGCAAATCTCCCTTGTTTCGGTGATTATCTTAACAGACTAGTATGAACGAAAGATTTGCTCAAATCTGCTGTACATGTTAAAAATGTAGTGCGGTTGTGCAGTTTGTGTTTGCACCATTGTCGGCCTGCACAACTACAGCTACGTGTAAAAGTACTCGGGATTAAAGTAAAAGAGTAATATCCAAGAAGAAGAGCACAATTTTCTCTTTGTAAATAAATCCAGATTGCCAATGACTTTAACAGTTCTGTTTGCTTTATTAACAGGGTATTCCTGGTACAGATGGGCTTCCGGGTGAACTGGGCAAAGTCGGACCCTCTGTGAGTATTTGAATCGTCTCGTTTTATGTGTTGAAATGACTGAAATTGACTTGAAATGCTAATGAACATCCTTCACTCCTCTCAGGGAGACAGAGGCAGAAGAGGTCAAGTGGGTCTTCCTGGTCCTGCTGGGCCTCGGGTAATTATCACAGCTTCTTTCTCCACTGCCGGTGATTAAGGTTAAACTGGAAATTCATGGGGGGCCTGTAGATACAATACTGCAAAGGTGGGCCTGAACATTTTTAGGTCACTCGTTGTATCATTGTGAACCCAGTAGTGAAAACCTTGTCAAGTGAGCAACACTGAGGAAAGACTACGAAGTGAAGCTGATTCAAGCTGAGTCACAGCGTTTTGTTGTTTCCCGCAGGGACCTCCGGGCGTCTATCAAGGCGAGGAACTGGTAAGTTTGTTCATTTATGAAGTCATTGTTCCACACGGTCAGAAGCGAGGTCATCAACAGTGCACAAGAGTTAGAAAGAAGAAAGGGAAGAAGTCATCGAGTTCAACCGCTTTTCTACGATTGAGATGTTGAATATTTTACATTTTACATGTGAGGAACTACTGTGGGTGTGCACATTTTATCAGAGGTGGCAGAAGTACACACATCTACGTAAAAGTATGAAAAGAACTCCATGACAATAGTTACCCCATCAAAAGTACAAGTACTGCACTAAGTAAAAACTATTGAAGTTGATGCTGTTCATGACATAAATGTAAGTTTAGTTCAGATTTGTTCCACATGTGTTGCATAAACCAAGTTTCTGCAGAAATCGAAAATGTTCAGCTCTTGTTAAGTTTAATTCATGTGGACATTCAAGAGAGAAACACTTCAAAAACCTGATTTCTGATGATTTACTGTAAAAAATAAATTAACCTGCCTTTAATTTCTACAATTTGCTAATTAAACCTTTAGTTCGTTGCAACAAAAAAAGCAAATGTTGAGGGCCGTAAATAGTGGAGCCCCCTGCTGCCAGGGCTCTTCCATGACCTCAAATAGGTTGTTGTGTTTTTCAGTGTCCCAACGCCTGTCCTTCTGGTCTAAACGGACATCCTGGTCTCTCTGGCATGAAAGTAAGTTGCTGTTCATGGCACCGGTCATGAATGTTCCCTCACTGATGTGACACGTTTAGGAAACTCACTTCTGTTTGTGTCTGTAGGGGCACAAAGGCGTTAAGGGTGAATCAGGCGAGCCCGGAAGACAAGGACACAAGGTAGGACTGTGCTTTGCAACTGGTCTTTAACAGGTGTAGACACACACCGCTGAGTGTCAAATTTTGACACTGCTGGGTTACGTCTTTTTCAGGGAGACGAGGGCGATCAGGGTCCACCGGGAGAAGTCGGAGTTCCAGGACTACCAGTAAAATACTTTACCAGACTCTCACAAGCGTCACACTGACAGGTCCCTTCACTTGGGGCCTGCTTCAAGTCAGATGTCTCTGCACACTCAAACATAATAACATCGGACTTTTCTGTGTCTTTTCCTCTGTCCGCTGAGTAATTTTAGGGCCCAGGTGGATCAAGAGGCCTGCCGGGAATAATGGGCTCCAAAGGGGACAGGGTAAGAACTGGATTCATAAAAGAAACATGCCAAGGTCCATTTAGTTATATGACAACACTAAGATATTTGTAGCATCTTAGTAGCATTGGGCAACTGTGGCCCAATGGCAGCTGTCGGTTGGATCCCCGGCTCCTTCGGTCACACATCGAAGTGTCCTTGAGCAGGACACTGAACCCTAACTTAGTTGCTCTCTGTGAATAAATAAAGTAAATTAATAAAGTGGTGTTAAAGCAAAAATCCTGTTGAAACCCGTATAAATAATGATGATAAAGTTCTTACTGTAGCAAATACTAGCAATAAGAACTTCACAATTCCAAATTGTTGTAAACACGTAGTAATAAACTATTTGGGGGAAGTTCATCATCAACTTTCACCACCTGTTCCAAACCTGTAATATCACAAACACATATGATGATAAAACATCATCAGCGGCCATTTTGGTGACGTTTGCAGTAAAGACGTGTGGTTGTTTAGTTAAATAATTACGGTGTGTTTATTAACTCTACTTTGATTTTATGATATAAAAGACAACACTAACTATTAAACTCCAATGTACTTATCACAAATGTCCTCTCTTCAATCAGGGACCTCGTGGAAAGCTTGGAGATTCAGGTCCACAGGGAGTCCAGGGAGCCCCAGTGAGTTCCTGTTCTACTATCAACACTGCTGTTTCCTCTTTGACAAATTACTCACAATAACTGATGGCTTTTTTTAGGGCGATCCAGGAAGAAGGGGAGTCATAGGTGAAATGGGGCCCAGGGGCGTGTTGGTAAGACCTCAATCACTAATCAGACCCAAAACATGAACAGTAACATAGAAATGATTTGTGTCATTGACTTAACGAGCTGTTATCCTGCTTCTTGTTTGTTTCTCTGTAGGGGGATCCAGGTCCACCTGGAATCAAAGGTGTGCCGGGGCCAAAGGGAGAGCCTGTGAGCATCTGTTTGATCAAATCACCAATATATTTATATAAACCCCACTGTATGAGGCTTTTGGACCTGCTTGTATTTTAATATGTACAGTAAATACTCTTTATCTTCTCCATGCAAATGTTCTCACTCTTGAAATTAGGGCCTTCCTGGTCCGGACGGTCGTGAGGGCATACCTGGACTGCCAGGGTCCAAGGTAAACTGTTTCTGTGTTTTACAGTAGTGTATTAAAGTCATTTTGGCTACGAAGCAATTAATGACAATTTAAAGATGTGAGCAGTGTTTGAAGGTAGAGTCACAACTCATGATCTTCAGAAAATCCCACAGGGGGCAGGAGGAGCATCCATCCGCCAACCTGCCCTCTAACTAGCCTTACAAGGGAACCAAATCTAATAAAGCCCCGCTTTATTTTAAACAAACGTGATGAATTGTTCTCACATGTGCTGCCACAGTAGAGCCACTTCAGTAAAGTGGCCTTAAAAAGTGACAGTAGCCTTAAAACTGATCGTGCCACCACTGCCTACATCTGACATTTTAATTGTTTCTTGCCTTTTTAGGGTCTTCCAGGAAAAGCTGGAGCTCCAGGTGATCCTGGCCTTCAAGGACTTCCTGTAAGTGACCTCTGACCCCCTGATCCACCCACTAGTTTTAAATTTGTCCTGTTCAAGCCCAGATGTTGATGTCTGATACCTATTTCTACCCGTAGGGTGTGCCAGGGGCAAATGGACCAAAGGGACACGGTGGTCTGACGGTACGTTCACTGAATAACACTACACATAACAGTGGGAAAAAGCCTGGGGGTAGAGTAAAACACACCATCCCCTTTTTGTCGACAGGGTAAAGCAGGTGATCCGGGAGTTGTTGGACTGATGGGCTCTCCAGGGAAACAAGTGGGTTTGAAAAGACTTAAAAAGCATGATGCTTATTGAATTGGAAAGTAGAAGCTTTACAGTGAGTTAATATGAAAAAGAGCATTTAAATTCATAAGTGCATTTACTTATTCTTAAACCTATGTCACAGAAATGCGTGTTTAATGTCTCATTTGTGTCCAGGGCGAGCGTGGTGAGCAGGGAGAGGTGGGACCGGTGGGACCCAGAGGAGGACCAGTGAGTGCTTGAAATCAGCTGCATGATGTTGATGCTCTTCCATTACATGAACCTGAACCTATTAACTTGTGGCACTGATCCACGCTCACATTATCCACAAGCCCTAAAACAGGCGCATGATTTATGCAAGTGACATGTTTAAGATGTGGACAGACTGATAAGGCAGAATATGCCTCGTATGAACCTGGACAAAATCTGATCATAAAGGGGCCAGTTCAAAATAAATACAATTGATTTGCCAAACTGATGTACCAATAGAATTACACCATATAATTAATAATTTATTTTACTGTCTTAAACAGGGCAACAAGTGAGAAAAGACACTGCACTTTACCATTGAGTCTAACATGAATGTTTTTGCAGTCAGAAAATGCAGATTGTCCATTAGGCCACTGGATCTAATACATTACAATGGTTTCAGATTCATTTTTGAATACATTTCATCATATGTATTTATTTATATGATAAAAATACTTCTGTAAATTTACATCATTATGTTGCAGGAATTCCTGCACAAAGCAAAAGATTGAATTATTAAAACCTACTGAAATGTCAAACTTACAAAATGCAGCAATAGACTTATGGACTTTATAATGGAAATATTTCCCTCTTGTGCATTTTGACCCACATATCTGTATCTTTTTTCTGTTTTAGGGTGAAAGAGGAGAAAGAGGACATGATGGGCCTGTAGGTCTACCGGGAGCCAGGGTAAGACCAGAGACAGATTCGGTCTGTGACTGACGTTAGTATAAATCAGTGATTTTGCAGAATAAGAGGACAAGCAGGCCTTCGGTGCAGGGACAGTACAAAGGACATCTCAGTCCAACACACAATGCACAGCAAGTAAATAATAAGCAGCTGCAGTAGATCGTTTCAAGTTAGTCAGAAAGGTAAGATTGTCATTAGGTTGTCACTGAAGGCCGAACATCCGAAGCATTGATCATTTAAGATTATCTTTATTTTAAAATAAGTTTGATTTGGTTTAGCTCCTCTTCAGTGTGTGATGTGTAATCTGGTGCATATTCAGTCAGAAAAAATACATGTACTTGCATGTAATATATTTGTGAGTCAATCATCCAGAAGCACTGATTATTAAATGAAATCTGGAAAAAATATACTGTAAATATCATCACCAGCAAAGTCACAAAAACCTCTCAGAAAGGTCTGAATACCAAACCCTGTGGTGGCCCAGAGTCCAGTTTTTGTTCACTTGTAGCCTAACTGATACTAAATGTTTGAAGTAAAAAGAAGATTGAAGAAGATTGAGTCCAGTGAGAAACAACTGTTTGTTGCTTAGTTGTGAAGTGATTTGTGATGAATCAGCCCATTTTAACATCTAACCGTGTTACTTAGCCCCTGAGTCTAATCTAACTGAACCCTGGCGTCTTTGTGCCGAACCCTAACCAACCTGCGTCTGCACCGTTGCTTTTGACTAAACATACCTGATCCCGGTCATCAGCAGTGGGTGGTGCAGGGTTAGCTGGAAAACAAGCCGAGTAGGGGGCCGCAAGGACCAGGAAGGAGAATCCCTGCTGTAGGTCCTAAAGACATTTACGAGAACGCGTTGACTTGTAAAGCTGTCTGGAAAACAAATCCCTAATTTGGGATTTTTTGTTCCGATAAGCTAATATTAGCTGGCACATTAGCGTAGCTCTAATGAACAAAATCAGATAAATCACGAGGTCACGTGTTCGTACAAACCCAAACAGTATCAGTGAAAGATTTGGTTGCAACCGTGTCTATAGAAAATGACATTTCTATACAACTAAACTGAAAATACATTTTGGTTTGGAACCTAATTGCAACAAGATTAGATTTTCTATTAAGACAAGGAAGATAGTTTGATAATTACATTGTTATTACATAGACTTTTACCATGTTCCTTAGGATTTTAAACTTGCATGGAACACAAACATCCCTTCTTTAGTAGGAACAATGAAAGCTGAGAGGATAACAACAGGATTACAGTAATGCTTCAGTGGGACAAAAGACACGGCAGAAAAGTGGACAGAGGTACAGAAAGAAAAGCACTTTGACCTTTAGAAATGTAATAATCTACATGATGGGGCCAGATTTCCGCTCGGCTCAAGTCTGCTTTGCTGCAAACCCCGATTTACTTAAAAGATCCGAGTCGTGAAACACAAAGCAAGCAGTCAGCATTCATGAATACTATACCTGCCCAACGCTCAACAAATTATATTCATAGCAGGGAAGTGGAGGAATCATGTTTTATGCTTTTTTTAAACGGCGGCTGGACTTTATGAACTTGTGTCCTTGCAGTTAAGTCTCTAATCCGCCGGTGAGCAGCCATGAATGGCCTGTTGTTACAGAAATCTGCTGTCCCACTGGGTTTTCCTGCAGCTCAGGGGGGATTTGGGGCAGCAAAAGAAGCTGAGAAGCCCTGAATGAGCTCTCTGTTCCCAGGAAAACCTCAAACTGGTCACCTCACTGTACCAAAGACTAGTACGGACACATACAGCCAACATGTGAAGGGGGGTCGACGGTTCAGAGATCTTAGTCTCGCTGTTCAGACGACGAGAAGCTGGAGGTGTTTTTACTTTTTAAGATGTGGCCACAAGGGGGACGTTTGCTTTATAAGCTTCACACAGTCGACCTTCTGTTGTGATTCACATCGGGCTGAGTGTGTGTTTTTGTGTGTATTTTAACAGGGAAGCAAAGGGGACCAGGGCCTTCCAGGACTTCCTGGCCCTGCTGGTTATCGTGGCCAGAGTGGGGACAGGGTAAGAGATGAATGACGTCAGAATTAAAGGATGATTAACATTTACTTCAGCATCACATGTGACTCAGATGGGGCAAGAAATATGAGCAGCTACGAGTGACTTTCTAATAACTTGATCGGTAATGATCATGAGAGTCAAAAGAGCAAATACTTGCCCAATAAATTCGTCATAATATAGGTAGAGATATCATTTTCACTTCTTTAATCATGTTGACATATAAGTACATGATCTAAAATGCACTTTACGTAGTGTAAAGGTAAAATCCTTCAATCATACTGAACTAAGCACAATTAGCTTTAGACCAAGATTATGTTAAAGAAAACAAGTTGCATCAACCTAATAATAATAATAATAATTAGAATAATTAATAAAAATGATCCTTTTGTTGTTTTTCCTCAGGGTGCGGTTGGTTTTGATGGGCCCAAAGGAGACCAGGTACTTTTCATGTCTTTTTAAGTTTTAAATTTCAGTAGGTTTTAATAATAATAACCTGCCAGTGAAAGTGTTGAGTTAAAGTCAAAGATCAAGTGGCATAAATCGCACATGCATCTTTTTGTTAGGGACCCCCAGGTGCTGAGGGAACCCCAGGAGAGAGGGGAGACGTGGTGAGTGAGGAAATTATAATGTTAAAACTTTAAGAATCAAGGTAACAAACTGTAAACTGTAAAAACTCTGCAGAACATTTAATGCAACGTTTTGAACATATGTAATAAGTTATTTTTCTCCGTTTCAGGGCGAAGAAGGGGAACCAGGAGAGAAAGGAGCCGTATGTTCACTGCGACACAGCGTCATCATGTCATAGTTTACATGAATTCCAAAGAAAAACTAGCTTCCATAGATTCACAACCTGCACTAAAATGAAGATGTGCATTACAAAAAACAAAGCCTAAATGTTTTATTCTGTACTTAAATGTTCATATGTGCAGCCTTTTCAAGGTTTGTTTTAGTGGTGTGATGCTACAGAACAATTACAGCTTTTAAATGAAGTCTTAGAGCTTTTGGGGAGTTTTAGACATATTTGTGTTGCTTTGTTGGCCGATCAATTTAAACATCGCAAGTGACCATAAAAAAGTGCTTTTTGCTGCTCACAGACTGGACCACCAGGAGAGACAGGAAGTAGAGGACCGGAGGGCAGCCGAGGCCTGCCGGGCAAAGAGGGCAAACCAGGCCAGGCGGGACCACGAGGCATGCAGGGGGACATGGGGGTACCTGGGCTGCCGGGAGCACAGGGACCAGCGGTGAGAGGCTGGTTATTGTACAGTGTGTTCCCACGACTGAAGAACTGATTCTTTTAACAGGGGTCGGACTGATGCCTCAACATTAATATGTTTATTATTAACAGACAAGAGAATTAAGAGAATTGTGGAATTAAATATCGGCGTTTTGCTTTGCATTCTCTTGCTTTCCGCTGACATGCACGGTGGCTCTGAGAGCTGGCTGCACTGCAAATACACGAAACACGAGCAAGTGAGAAAAAAAAAACAACTTCATCAATTTAACAACAGCATTAAGCCACATGAAGAAAAGAGCAACTGAAAATCCCCTTTCAACCTCGTCAACTATGAGCATCAACATTTAGTCAGATTAATTATATCAGCAGGATAAAAATGAACAAAAGCAGTTGTCATCTGTAAACAGAAAAAAACAATCTGAACACTTTGTGTTATCCAGCTCATTTCCCAACTCCGTGATTGACAGTCATCTACGGTAAGTTTGTGCGTCAGAAACTATGGCAACAAGTGGGTCCCGCTTGTGTCTGTCACTCGTTAGTGTCCCCTGGAACCATTAGACAACTGTCATAGTAATGTTTCCACTCAGAACTGACGGACATTTATAGAAGTGTACTTAGTTGCTCCCAGAGACTTTTCCTCTGTGTCTTCGCTTTTTGCAGCGCGTTTCTTATTGCTGCACTCGTGCTGTCAGTTTTTCCTTTTTCTTTTAAACTTGCTTGTGTTTTCTGAATTTGCTCGATTGCTGTGAGCTCTCAGAGCCACCGTAGAAAGGGGATAGAAGGGGATGCAAACCTAAGCCTTAACCTAACGCAACAACAGTGCTCAGTTACCTGCTACAGATGTTTGCAATTATCATTATCTGCATGTAATGTTTGTCTGAAACACAGACTCATCACTGTTAACACTCTTGTTGCAGGGACGGTCACCAACAGACAGGCACATCAAACAGGTCTGCATGAGGGTGTTGCAAGGTAAGTGTCATTTCCCCAATTAACTCGTTCACTTTGTGTCCTGTAGCTTTTCCCCCCGGTAACAACGCTCACAGACGCAAAGACGAAGTCAAACGAGAGGAAGTACAGACGTTTTTCAGACATTTACAGCTGAAATGTTCAGGAAAATAAAACCAAATGCTGCTTGGACACTTCAAAGCACAAACCAGAGTCTGCAGAGCACACTGAACATTTAGCTATAGTGATGTCCGGCCCTGTAGAGACTCAGTGCTGACGATCACTTTGGACTAAAAATCAAGTCTCTTCTGAAAGTGGCAGCAATCGGCTTTTTCCTGGCTCCTGAACACAAGTCATTTGTGTCTGAAGTCATTTTTTTCAATACGTTCTGTGCTACTATTAAACTATAAAGCATAGTTTAATAGTAGCAAACAGGCAGAGGAGCAAACTGGTGCAGAAACACATTCAGCAATAATATTTTAAAGCCAACACTCTTTTTTTGGAAAAAACTAGAGGAACAGAGAGAGAAATGTTGTAGATGTGTTTCTGTGTCATCTCATGACAAAAAGTCAAATGTCAACCACGTCCTCCTGTGACACAGAGCAGCTGGCCCAGCTAGCAGCAGGCCTGACAAGACACAAAGGTGCTGATGGACTGCCCGGTCCCCCTGGCCCACCTGGGCCTCCAGGCCCCACAGGAGACCACGGTTTCACCGGACACCCTGGATCGCGAGGACTGCCTGGTCTGAAGGGTCCGCCTGGTGTCCTGGGTCGTAAAGGACCCAAAGGTGAGATTTATCTGCCGCTGGGGAACAGTGCCAGAAATACAAGCTGTGCAAAATGTTCACATTAGATCTTTTCCTCCTTTAATACACATATTGATGTAGTTGTCTCCTGGAATCTGTACACAAATCAATTGTAACAAGACCTGAATATTGAAGATTTCTGCAGAAACCTTATTTCTTTCATTTATTTCCCGTATATACAAATCTGTTTGCAAAAGCATCCAGTTCAACAGCAAATACTTTTCCACTTGCCTCAGTCCATTTTTTAAGTCAGATTCAGGCCCAGAGAAATCACTCACCTAATCGAGTATTAGTATTTTTTTAGTATTTCGACTTCGAGTAAAGAATATAAAGTTCTATCTACTTCTTTAGGCTCAACTGAAAATGATAACTTCCATCACATGTTTCCCCTGCAGGTGACCAGGGGGACAGAGGAGACAGAGGACCCACCACAAGGGGACCCAAAGGAGAGCCAGGTGCCCCAGGTCTACCAGGTAAATGCCAGTTAGGAGTCAGAGTTTAGAACAATGGCTCACTGTTTACTCTGGTGTATACAGTATCAATCAAGTACTCAGCAGTATTCATGGGAGGACATGTACACGAATGTCAAGTTTGTGGTCTCAAATACAAGTTCATGCAGTGTGAGGCCGGTGTGACAACAGTAAAAGCCTCTATTTAGTGCGTTGCTTTCAGAACCTTTGTGTAAAACTCATAATAGAGTTCAACACAGGATTTTCTGTGTGTTTTTGGAAATGTTTCTCTCTAAATACTGCACAAACTCACGGAAAGAATGAAAGAAACAGGATTCTAAGGTTCCCAGACCTTCGAGCACTTTGCTTTTAAAACGCCGCTGATGCTCCTTAGTAAACCTACTCAGTCCCAGACGGACTCCGGTCAGAACTCAATGGGGACCAGACCACGTTGCAGGACTCCTTGTTGTTCTTGTCACTGAATGTAGTTCTTCATGATTCCACCTGCACCCGTTCGGGCTCATTGCTGAGCTGCAGAAATAATTTGGGACAAATCTTGGATGTCTGCTTTGTCTGTCTTCTGATCTTTGTGGCTAAGCACAAGAAGACGCTGTTACATTCCCTTTGTCTCTTCCTTTCAGGTGAACCAGGCCGACCAGCTTATGGCAAAGATGGGCGTGACGGAGAGAAGGGAACTCGTGGAGTGGCTGGTGTTCCTGGCATTCCTGGGGTCCCTGGTCCTCCCGGTCTGAACGGTTATTGTGAGCCATCACAGTGTTTCCTGCCAAGGGGTCCGACAGCTTCACCAAAGGAGTCCAGCATGAAGGGCCCCAGTGACATCTGAGGAGGGGCAGGAACTGAAGCAAAACTGAAAGACTGGAGGAGAAACCAGATCTCCAAGAAGGAAGGAAGATTTGCCCGTTTGGGTTTTGTGACTTGGCCTGTATGTTTTCTTGATTCGCTCATTTGGAAATAGATTTTTTTTCTCTTGAAGCCATCTTTGAAGTTACAAAATGACTTTCAGGTGGACGTCGAACAGCAAGCACCAGCTTTCGAAACTTTTCCAAAAAAGAAAAAAAAAAAAAACATGTTTACCTCAATTTTGCTTTGTCTGTACTGTAAAACTTAAAGGAGCAGTCCATATTTTTGGGAACATGAAAACTCACTGTGTATGTACAAACCGTCCAGCCCCATTTCTGTCCTAGCAACAAGAAGACAACTCTGAAAGTCTGTGTGTTTATGTAAATGTGTCCATACGCATATTATACCGCTGGGTAAAGTACATTTTGTTTGAGAGTTCCTGTGCGTTTCTCTTTAAATGTGTCATGACTGTTGCTTCTGTGATTTGAGGGTTATATGACTTCTTATTTATTATATCAACGTTTGACGTGACATCGTCGAGTTGTACAAAGGAGGAAATAAACACATTTTGATAACCCCTTGCATGTTTTGTATGGACAAAACAAATAGTACTGAACTTAAAACTCTGAAGCTTTTTCCCACAGCCAACATCTTTAAGATCTTTTTTTTCCCCCCTCCAGACCTGACAACACTGGTGCCGTTGTTATTAATAGGCCATCAGCAGCGTACGATCTCTAATCATTGAATTACTTATGAATTACTCTGTCACGATATTAAAAAAGGCTTTTGAAACACGAAATAACAGACGTTCTGGTCTGGTTTCCTGTCATTTTATTAGTAGCTTTTTGATTGAATTCATCCTCTCAGAAAAAGCAAAAGTCCATAAAAATCCCACATTCAGCCAATAATTTGCTCAATTATAATAACGTATAAGGGAATAAAACTGATTGTACAACAAATCTGTTTTTTTTAAAAAGGGCATTTTGAGGCTTTTTTTTTTCAGCTGCTCACATGTACAAAACTCATTTCCAGATGTTTTTCTAAAATGCAATTAAAAATGACTATCTGTCATTTGTCAGTGCACCTAATGTATTTATCTGAGAAAACTAGCGAGGAACGATTTAGTGTTTTCACCGAGCAACTTCATTGTGATTTGAAAGTATCATCAGATTTAGAGTTTGAGTCAGGACAGGGACAAAAAAGTAACAGCGTTCTGGTTGATTCTGGTTGATTCCAAAATTAGCAGGTAAGTGGTAACAGCCCCTCATGCTACACGGGCTGTGAAGTACTTTGGAAAACTACCTGACACGTTATTACACAAGTAGGAAGACGGACCCATGTTCTGTACGGAATCGAGTTCTGTGGGTCCAAATTAAGGTCAGTTGGACCGAGGTTCCGTGGAAACCTGCTCCTTGGTCAGACGAGTTCACGTTTCAACTTGTTTTTAGGAAAAATATTAGTCGGATCATCTGTGCCAAAGATTAAAAAGACAACTCATGAGGGAAATATGAGGGGAAGGTGCTGGGATGATATGGAGGTGAATCAGTGCCCAGTTTTGAGCAGGTGAAGTCTCGTGTCCAACGTGAAAGGGCAAATTTTACACTGCATCAATTCTCTCATGCTGCAAAATAGTGAGTTTTATGCAAAGGGAAGGAGATAAAAAGAACCAAACATGTCTCTGACTGTGTTGAAGGCACAAACTCTAAACTTTCTTACATTTACAAAATACAATTAAGTTGGGCTGTAAAACACTGAAAACATTTACTTTGTATAGTTTCAGACAAAGGTTTAAGTGAAATAAGTTTGTGTTGCATTTTCAGGAAATAAAATCTTAACTGTTCCAGAAATGGGGACAATTTCCTCTTATTTAGTATATAATTATTTCAGGAATTAGTTATTAATGACACTGTCCTACCAGCTTTTTAGTCAACATTTAGGACCAGTTTCCCATCAGTGTTCTCGGTAATGTCCTACTGAAAAGACACCTCGATAAATCATCACCTACCTACACGACTACACATACCTGCATATACTGCATATTTGAATCTTTCACACCAAAAGTAATTCTAGAAACTGTGTTGTGTCAGAATAAATCTTGTGAGTTCACAGTAGAAAAAACTCCAGATGTTTCCACTGAAAACATCAGGAATTCAAAGAACAGAAGCTGTATGTGGCTTTGGGGGCAGCTCATACTGGAGGCTGTGTGTTTGGAAATGACCACAAGGGGGCGTCCACAGGGAGGGGGCCATGACGACAGCACGTAGAACAGCTTAGAGTGAAAACTAAGTTATAGGTTTAATTATTAATAGTTGCAATTGCTAAGCTCACTTGCCCAACTTCCCAAAAAGAGCTGAAACCAATTGAATGAAGTCAAATGACAGTAAATACTTGTTTAGGATCATGAAACTAAATCCAGAGAAGGTTGGAGTAGAGACAATGGTGGAAGAACTGAGAAATTGCTTCATGTATAAATACTTTGTTACAAACAGTGTCCTCCTGAACAAGTATGTTTGTCTTACAAGCATAAGATGATTGAAGTGGACAAGAGGACACCAGTGACTGTCCTACCGAAAATAATTTAATTTAATCTCCAGGCTTTTAAATAGAAATCAAAATGTTTTTTTTTTTTTTTTTATTTACTACTCTTTACTTTCAAAAGGTCGATGACATTTCTTCCCACTAGAGAAATTGGTGGGAGTTTGACAGCCGAACAAACCGTGGGCTCACAGATGGATTAGAAAGCCTCAAGAGGGAAGAGTAAGATGAGAGTGGACCGTTTAAGGCCGCGACAAACTGATGCGGAAGAACTAGCAGCAATGAAGTGAACTGCTGCATCGACTCAGCGTCAACACTCTGCAAAAGGGGGCAGCTGACGGATGCAGTCTGAGCAAGAGAAAGCAGATCTGGGACGACCAAAGCATTAAAGAGAACAAACGTTCCTCCGCCCTCACTCACCACATGGGAACGTTTGTTCCCTTTTTCTAGCTGCTGGTTAAGACGACACATCATGCTAAAGCACCAACATCCAGTCGGAGTGGAGTCTCTCACCAAAGCGGATTCGAGCTGCTAAACTGGCTGAAAACCTGCAAAGATGAGGACGGTGTGTTTCAGTGTATCCTTTAATGTACTCTCACAAGTTGGTGAACAGGTACAACTTTGTCACTCACGGTACTAAATCACACATCCATTGATAGTATAAATAGCCAACCTAATAATAGTACACATTTTTCAAATACATAAAATCATCAAGTATCCAAGTCTTAAGTTACAGACCCAAAAAAAAATAAAAAAAAAAAGCCTACAAAATATCGCAGACGTTGGAAATCCAGTTTGAAAGCAAGAATCAAAAATACTGGGGGAAAAAAAAAAATTAAAAAAAAAAGAAAATCACATTTTGGACATGGCAGTTAATTAGTAAACAAAAAGTTTGATAGGGAAATGAAAAATACGAGTTCCTAGACTGTTAACTGACAAATATTGCAACAATTAAGCAAGTTATATGAAAAAAATAGTTACTGAGGACATAAGTGTGTGTAAGACTTCCTGCACAATACAAAGGCAACTTTTTTTTTTTTGTTCCGAGTACAAAACACCTTTTCCGAATGCCGCAGGGAGCCGTGACTCCGTTCCACTTCGATTGTAAGGCATTTCTGGATGAACCGTGTGATTGAAGGAAGGCTTGTACCTCTTTCTATCAGGAATCCTACAATTGAACAGGGGACAGTTGCTCACATGAAATTATAGGTGACTTGTTTGTTCAGAATATACTCAAGCAATTTAAACACGCCCAGCCAATCAAAGTCTATGGGATGTTTGCAGAAAACGATTAATCCAACATCTTACAATAATACACAACTCAGCACTGCCCTTCCTAAACGTTTTCTTTTTTTTGGGGGGGGGGGGGCACATTAAGAGGAAACACCATGATTCCAGTTGACACAACTTGTTTTTCTCTTTTCTTTTTTGACACTTGATTTGAACCCAAACAGGGAGGGGGGACACTTATATAACCAAGGATGGTTTCCCCAAATAAAAAGGTACTTTAACACAACGACTAAGAAAACAAGCCCTGCCAGCCAATCAGCTAGCAGGGCCGAATTAAACTCCGTGGTGAACTAGTGGGGGGGATGGCGTGGCTCAGCGTTTGGCTCTACTGGATGCAGCAGTTATTCCGATGGCCATTGGAATCTTTGAAGCGCAGGCGCATCTTTGGACGATACTTCTCCAGGTAGAACAGCTGCTTGCAGTTGAATGCTCCCCGACGCTTCCTGGAAGAAATCATTTAGAATTTATCATCTAGTAGAATTCAGCGGTTTAGCTTCTTTTAAATACTTCTTTTATATTTAAACTCAGGTAAAAAGGTTCTCAGACCAGAACACAACAAGATGAATTTGCTGTGAGGAATGTTGCTGGTCTGCTTTTTAACAATATTCAGTTACTATACTTTCGGCACCATCACATTTGTTTAAAAGGGAACAACATGCATTTCTTTCTATGACAATTAAATCATTTCAAAGCAAACGCATCACACCTGTAAACAATTATAGCAATGACACCTCCCTACTTTTAAAGACTCACATTACTCATCCTATGAAATCAGGCTATATCTAGGTTCTGATATATCCAGACCTGCTTTATGCAGAACAAAATAAAATGTGATGCACAAAAAGCTAAATGATCTCATATTGATGTAAACTCTAAAAAAATTCCAGCGAGTCAGACTTTACTGTAAATGTGACAGCAGGAGCCTGGATCAGATATTTTTTTTAAACACAAGCTTCATCTAAGCACATGTGCAGGCTCGTCATGTGAACTTACTGTCGAATGAACTGGACAGCGTCTTCGTATTTCATCCCACATTCTATCAAGGCGAGCGCGACCAGAACAGGAGCTCTGCAGGAGGAACACAAAGTACAAGAACCTTTATTCAAAGCTGCTAGTTTCAGTGCCATTGTCTACTTCTCAGTTTAATTTAGGAACAAGGACACCGTATAATTCAACGTGTAAGGACTTTCTGAATCAGTTTAAGAGAAGCGACGACTGAAACAAAGCTTGTTTAGCAGGTCATGGATTAAATAAAACACAGAATATGACTCATGAATCACACCCAGCATAACAAATTAAAAAATCCACATGCTTGCTGCTTTGCTTCATCCCTTAATGTTTCCCAACCAAACGTTTAATATATTTCACACACACACACACACACTGTATTTTAAATCTTAAAGGGCTTCTGTCTGTCTGCCCTTTCACCATTAGGGGTTCACGTGGTATGTGTGTGTGTGTGTGTGTGTGTGTGTGTGATCCAGAACAGTTCTGAGCAGCAGATAGACTACAACCTCCATAGCATGAGCAACAGGATGACATCATCTGAACTGAAACACCGTTCCAGATGATGTCATCTGAAACTATTTTCCAGCTAGAAGCATTAAGATATTATAATGTAGGGAAATCGGGAAAAAACATGGCATTTAAACATCTACTAGCCAAACAAGAGCCATAGGAAGCTGAATATCAGTGAAGCTGCCCCTTAAACTTCCAGACTCTGGCTGATGGAAACCAGTGGCAGAATGAAACAATGACAACATCTTATCCAACTATTACTAATCTATGTTTAAAATCAAAATGTAACAGTAATAATAGTGCTGATCAGTTTTCATTTTTGAGGAATCCACTAAATGCCCAAAAAGAAAAGCAAAATAAGGAAAGAAAAGCCTGGAAGCCAGTGTATCAAATAATGTCAGAAGGAAATCCAAAAACCCAACTTCCAACTGCCAAACAGAAGGGAGCGACAGCTTTATGTGTCATTGTGTAACACATTTCTCTTTTATGAGAAGACCTTAATGCTAGAATCTTTGTGACAGTGAGTTTCACCTTCCCAGTCCTGCCACGCAGTGGACCGCGATGCAGCAACCAGGCTCCTCCCTGAACTTCAGCTTCAGCAGTTCCAGCCAATCATCCACAATCTGGTTGGAGGGAGGAGCACCATCGTCAAAGGGCCAATCCTGAAGAAGGGTGACAAAGAGGGAAGTTACATCACTGAAGCAAAAAAAAAAACAACAAAGGGCTGAACCAGCTGAAGAAAAACACAAATGTTGTTGTTGGGGAAGTTTCTTTCACACACTGCGACGTTCATGAGAGTTTACTGCAGGTTTATGTAAAACACCACTACTTCTTTGGATTTGCATTAGAAAATGAATCCGAATACAAAATGGTGCAGTGCTGCTGACGCTCCAGGTGAAAAGCTACTGGCAGACACAATTTAATTAGTGCTGAGACAAGTTGGGAAATTAATTAGTCCAATATTTTTAGCATCTCAAAAAAAAAAAAAAAAAAATAAATTCTCTCTCTCTCTCTCTGAATATAAGATGCCAACGCAGGAGAGTTTTAGTTGAAGTGAAAGAGCAGGTCAGCCAGGACCCACAAAACCTCTGTAGTGTCAGCCACCAGATGACGTCACCACTACTGAAAATCCCCACATTTTACACAAGAAAGCTAGAAAACACCGAAACGAAACCAACATATGCCTATTTGCAAAGCACAGCTGAAGAAAAATGTAACTTTCAGTCCGTTTTTATGGCGGAGAGTTGCAGAACATTTAAGTTTGAGCTCACCAGAACCTGGATTCCCTCCTTCACCACCAGGGTGGCATCATAGGTGGCCTCACACACTCTCACTACGGTGGTGACTCCGTACTTTTTCAGTTCCTGTAAAAACACATCACTCTATTAAACGGAAACAGCAGCTACTGCAAAAACGAATAAAGAACATTAGGGGGAAAAGAAGCTTGATCTACACAAAATATACTATAGTTACACAATTCCTTAACTTAATTTTATCTCCAGCTGAACCATTTGTTCGTACCGTTTCAAACATCTCTGTAAACACATTAATCTTTGTCCTTGTCCATCTCACATGTCAGCACTGTTCTAGTAAGAAAACTACTTCCAACCATTATCACCTCCCTAAACAAATGTCAACTTTTAACCAAGGACATGCTGCTCACCTCAATGAACTTGTTGAGGGTGGCATTGGTAGGATTGTGGGTGATGAGGAACCTCATGTTTTTGTAGGTGATCTCCACAGGGGCTGGCCTGTTCATACGAGCCATTGTGGCAATGCAAGAAAAAAAAAAACACAACCAAAAAGACAAAAACCCAAAGTCTTCCACAGAGTAAAAACACTAATGTAAACAGTTAAACTCGGAGGGAATATCAAACACAAAGCTTCGAGAGACCCAGTAACAAAACTCCTCCGGTCTTCTTTGAGGTGGGCAAGGTGTAAAATACACAAAAATCAAGGCGGCAACAGGCAAATGGGGGAATTTGGGGCGACCAAAAAAAGGGCAGAAAAAAAAAAAAAAAATCACAAATGTAACTCAAAACCTTCTTCTTTTGAACAAAACAAAAGGAAAGCAAGAAAAAAAAAAGGCTGGTTCCACCTTGATTCTGGCCAGGCGGAAGCCGACAAGGGCAGTGTACAGCGGGTGGAGTTACCCCATCCAGGCCAAGTTGTCGCTGGTTCTGGGAGGCGTCCCGGTCCTGCCAACTTTCCGGGTTCCTCCTGTGGCTCAAGTGCGTCGGATCGATGGCAAGTTTGGCTGTTCACTCGTCTGCATAGGCAGCGTGCTGAGCCTGGCAGTAGTCCCCACTGCCCTTCAGAAACTCCATAAATGTGTGACCCAGAACACCACAGAACTGCTGCGGGACAGAGGGGGCAAGAAGGAAGAAGCAGCTTTAACAAAACACAGTTTACAGACATGGAGGTGTTGTGGGAAGTTTTGGTGGTGCTCTTTGGGATTCTTGAGAAAATGTAATCAGCCAGAAACATGACAGCACAGACACTGGGGGATGTACTTTCAGAGCACATTGTGTGTGTGTGTGTGTGTGTGTGTGTGTGTGTGGATTGCAATTCTGGTCATGTCCGACGTAACCACCACCTTTGGACCTTGGAACCGTCTTCGATTACATCATCAATGACATCACACGACTGCCTTTGAAGTTTTTAAAGCAAGCTGGCTTTGACGATTCAGATTCCACCAACTTTATTGATGCCATAACTGTGTTGCCTTGTTACAGCTGCTCTCAATGTGAAACGCAAACTTCCATCAAACCAAGACAACAAACACGTACAGCATGCTGATCAATGAGTAAGAAAAAAAAAACCCAGCTAGGAGTAAACATGATGAAATAATACAATGAAACAAATGAAATAAAACCAATACCATTTCTCCATTTTGACCCCTCCCCTCTTTTTTTTTTTTTACAGACAAGAGATGAGTTGAATGGCCACTGGGAGAAAGGATCTCCTGTGCTGTTCTGTGGAGCACTTGACTGATCAGTCTCTGGCTCAAAGTCAGCACACAGTGGACTGGGTGGGTGGGTGGGAGGAGTTTGGATGACGTTCTCCTCTCAGCCACCATGAGGGTCCAGCTTCTCCCCCAGAACGGAACCAGCCCTCCTTATCAGTTTGTCCAGTCTGTCACTGTCGGCCACCTTCACGTTGCTGCCCCAGCAAACCACAGCACAGAAGATGGAGCTGGCTGCTATGCTGCGGACGCTTACGAGTCCGTGGTAACCAGCTCCATCTCCTGTGCTGTGGTTTGCTGGGGCAGCAACATGAAGGTGGCCGACAGCAACAGACCTGAAGTTTGCCAAACCAGTATGTGAGGAACCGATATTTTATTTCAGCTTTTCCAGCAAAAACAGTCCAGCTTTTTTTTTTTCCTTTTCAGTTTTACTTGGAAAAATCCTTTCAGCGCAGAACCAGTCACAGCACATTCTGTTTTTTGGAAAAGCTCTATTTTTCCCCCATATTTAAATGTCTACTGTCTTTCATGACAGAGTGAAACTTCTTTAGAGCCAAGTCCTACTTTTAAAAGCCCACATCTTTTCTTTTTCCTTTCAATTTTAAAATTCGTAACGGGGGTAGATGAAATCTAAATTTGAAATATGAAACACGAATGTTAAAAATGTGCATCCTCGTAGCTGCCTCTTCAGCACAAAAGAAAACGTGTGATTTCTGACACGTAGCTCGTATCAGTGAAAGCGGAGCCCACCACGAGGCCCTCAGCAGGGGGCTGCTACCACCACACACAGCTTCCCGGCCACTTAGTGGAGCTTTTCTCCCCCTCTCCCCATTAAGAAGGGCGTAAAGCGAGCTTCCCCAAAGCCCCTGCTCCAAATACGAAGAGCCAAGCTGCTCCAGTTTGCCCCGGTCATCCGTTACTTCTCCGGCATTTTGGGTTCAAATATTTGGTGAAGAAAGGGGAGCGGTTGTTACCCGGCGCAGAGGCGCGTGATACGCGGACACAGCACACGAGAGAAAGACAGGAAAAAGTCGTCGGGAGTGGATGGATGTTGTTGCGTGACATTACCGGGCTGCGACGCGTCCTTTGTGTGAGCGAAGGCTGGGCGCCATCATTCAGCGTTGCAGGCCTGTGGGCTCTGGCGGCGGCGGCGACAAAACTCCGCGTTTCTTTCAGGCGACGAGCACGACGCCTCGTGAAAGCGCAGGGCAGGCGGCCTGCGGCGGAGAAGACCAGCCAAATGTCACCGACACGTTCGACACCTCCCGCACAAAAATACGTCGATTTTATCCGGCAGAAACTTCTAGCGACTCGCCAAAACCGGCCCGTGCTGCGCATCCGCCACCGCCGCCCGCTATCAGTGACGAACGCGCACACAAAGCCGCAATCACGCGTGTTAAAACACGACAAACGGCATTTTGTCAATTCGTGCGTCGGTGAAGCAGGAGGCCGTGTGTGAAAGGCTGGTGTCGCACGGGTCTGGAGCCGCGTTTAAACCGAGCGGGCCGTGATTTGATCGGGGGAGAAGTGAAGGCCAGCTGGTTCGGATTTACAGCAACAAAACAAAATGGCAGCTCCGAAACTCTAATACTTACTGGGATATGCTTACTCATTGAAGATTGTAGCTTAATCATACAGCCGGCCCCCAGAAAAAGGTAAAAAATATGAAACGGTTCTCCACCATACAGTCTCGGGCTGTGTCTCCAAGCGGAGCCGACGTCTCCTGATCTTTTAGGGCGAAACTGCCGAGCCGCAAGTGGTGGGAGGGGAACTTCCGGCCACGCATTTCAAAATAAAACACGCATGTTGTGCTGCGCCACACGCAGCACTTTTGATTCTGCAGCTGAAGTAGAGCACGAGCCTAAAATGCACTTAGATACAGAGAAAAACACATCTACGGACTCATTTAAGAAACTATGTTGATAACATGCAACGTATAAACCAGGTTCCTGCAAAAACCTAAAATGTTCAGGCCCCAAGTTTTTTTTCATGCACAGATTCTGCAACAAAACAGGTCTGAAAAGCAAGTTATGAGGATTTACTTTAAAATAAATACATAACCTTTATTTGATTTCTCCACAACTTCCAGGGGCTAAACGTGAAAAGGTGAACAAAGTTATTGGGAATTAATTTCACCTTTGTGCTGTAAACTGCAAAACAAGCCTTTAAAGGTAAAATTTTTTAATATATATATTTAGAGTAATTAATAAAAAAACTAATTGGTCAAAGTAATTTGGTGTGGAGCTGATTCAAACCACTTTTGCACACCATCATTTAGTAGTTGGTTATATTGCAAGTGACATATTTTCCTCTGGTGGAGAAAATTTACCATAAAGTGAAGTACAAATATGTAAAAAGTACAGTACTTGAGAAACCACTGGTTATATAAGTTCCCCGTTGGTACTTCCTCAGCTATAACTGGAACTGAGTCCTATAATAAATAAAGCACATGTATTTTCTTTAGATAGATTGAAATTTCAGTTTGTGGTTCACTTTGTTACCCTCTACTTTTTTGTATTTAGATTGACGTTCTTCAATTTTGATCAAGTTAATAGTTGATCAATTCTAATTTTAATGCTACTGCAACTACTGCTGCTGCTACTGTTTCACCGACTATTTCTACTGTGAGCAGGGTGAAACCCCTGGGAGGCCTTTAGTCAAAATGCAGCCCCCCTTAAAAGGGGGTAGGTGGTTGTTCCAATACTCCAATAATCCCACTTTGTTCTTAGTTCCTCCTTCACACACTAGTGACTCTCTGAGCAGTTTTATCAGACTACAGGTGAATTACCTGCACTAAATCATGATTGAAGTGAAGGTCAAACACAAACATTTCCACAAACACACTGCAGGTCACAGGTTTACTGTAATGGATTAAATATGTATTTTGTTCTGTTTTTATTTTCATTAGATCTCTGCAGTATTTCTCTTCCCATGCACAGAGCTCATTTGCCTCTATTTTGAAGAGCAACACGGTCCTAGCTAAGTCAAATTGTCTCCAGCTTGACACAGCTCTTGAAACCCCACCCTGGAAACGTGAGGTGATATGTCCAGACATTTCTCTACCTCCATGCTTCACAGGTCAGGTGGTGACTGCTGAGCCCGGCTGCTCTTTCACCTCCTGAGACCACACGTGCACGCAAGACACCAGGGATTGGCCCCAATGATCCACACAGTGCTGAAACATGCCGCACACTGTTTAGTCCAGCTAAAGAGAACTTTCTTCAGAGGACGTCTGTGTTCACGAGCCAATCCAATGTTTGCTGTGATGGAAATAATATGAAAGCTGCATACGCTCCGTTGGCTGTTTATTAGGTACACTCACACTGATAACTGTGACATTTGAGGATTTTGAAAAATATATAAACCAAGATAAAGCCCTGACACGTTACGATGAATTGGACATTTTTCATATTCTGAATGATTTCTTGGTCGCAAATTAATGTCCGGCATATGTTTAATAGCCTCATTGGAGGATTTTGTAAGTCATTGTTTATCGGCTATAAATATGGCTGCGCCTCAAGTTTCCAGCAGAACATTGCTGACTCGGTAGCCTTGTGATAGGGGCAAACATGGCATCAGAGATAAATGAGGGCACCAGAAGTCAAACAGCATCGGAAGTCAAACTTATAGGTGAATCAAGTCTGTACTGAAGGTTTCTAAGCTCTTTAAGACTCTCCGTGGAAACTGGATCGGTTTATGCAAAGCACAACCGGGCACCAAAAGTCCCCACCCCATCCACAGAGGAATACCTGGGGATTTGTTCACAGAGAGAAAGAAAAACAATGTCAGAAAGTAGCTGAGTAGCATTCCTTAAACCGCTTCTCCGGAGGTAAAACGGGGTTAAAACATACCAGCACTTCACATAAGATCGCAGGAAACGCCTCCTGTTTACTGCTGAATCCAGTGTAGGAGGCAGGAGAGAGAGTGATAACACAGTGTGTCCAACCAACATGTGATATGCGGTGGGAACATTCAGGTCTGCAGGTGTTTCAACTACTCCGGAGCTGGACATCTGCACTGAATCCACCACAGAAACACTCTGTTCTCTTCAGGCATGCTGTACCCTTGGGTTTGTATCTGTGTGAAGAAGGATTTGTACGGCAGCAGTGAGGATAATTACCTCATACACACCTCAGAGCTTAAAGGCCAAAGAGTGCGGACTGTCAAAACATGGCGGGGTCGCGTGGGTCAGTGGGTCCGTGCAAGCTTCAGCTTCTGCTGTCATTAAAGAAGAAAGGAAGGCGTTTTGAATTTAAGGATGTTCTCTGTGCTCAGATATTCTGGTTTTGTAAAGCTGCTGTAAGAAAAATAGAGAAATGAAAACAAATGCAAAAATAGTAACTTGTGGTCTCAGACTCATCGCCTCTAAATTCCTCACACATATTATTATTCATCCTAACAGCTGAAAATGTGACATTAACTCTCTGCATAGCCTTTAATTCATGCGGGTCGCTTGTGTGTGTGTGATTGGGGTTGAGCTGCACCTCATTTAGGATCATGTCTACACCATTAACCAGCGCATTAACGTTAATGCTGAGACGACAGGAAGCTGATCTCTGAGTCTTCATTAAGTTCACTCTCTCAGGTCATTTGAGGTCAATCTGAGCTGAGTCATGGAAGCACCAGATTTGGACTTGTGACAAAAGTAGTAGCAGAATAATAATAGTGCTTGACACTTGTGGTAGGTGTTCTGACTAGTATGATATTTCACATGACATTTTTAATTTTCACATCATGTGAAAACTGTCTCATAGTCCCTCAAAAACAGATGCTGCTGGGAAAGTTGCTTTGATATTGCAACTTCTAAATGGACCTAGTGGTAAAATCAGTTTGCGAATTTCTTTTCTCGTCAGAAGTTGCATATTGAGATGTATGTATAACTACTGAAGCCTGTAAAAAAATTCACTTTAAGCATTTATCTTCCTTATGTGTAATGATTTCACTTTTTAATGCAAACATCATCAGTCACAGTGGCCTTTGTCTGGGCCTCGCAGTTGTGTGTTTTTATCTCTCTGGAATAAATACTTTTGCTCCCATATCTTTCTGGAAGCACAAACAGACCTGCTGAGCTCTGCGGTTTTACTTTGCACTGACACAAAAGCGACTCTGAATTGTCCTCACCGACAGCCAATGAGCTCACAGCGGCCGTGGTTCAGTGTCCACCAGCAGCCAGCCAGTGCCAGTTTCCAGCTGGTGTCCTGCAGGCGTTTGGGGGGGCTGAGAGAAATTTCTAATCAAGTCACCATTGTATCAATTGTCTATAAAAATTAATGTGCGATCGAAGCTCTGCCTTCATATGAGGGCTATCAAACTATCAAATCCCTTTTCATGAAAGAGTACAATCAAAGACATGAATGACTCTGAAGATTTCAAGGTAACAACTCCACATCTAACTTTTATATTTGAATTTCTTTCCAGTGCAAAACTTGATTTAATTATACTTTATGGCTTTGCGTGACTTTGCATTGATTCTTTAAATCCTTTAATAATTCTTTTTATACACACTTGACCATCTCTTATCATTCTCGTAAAAGACACGCTGTGTGTTTTCCAGGACGGTGAGGGTAGAAGCAAAGACCAGATAGACGGCATAGGGATGAGCCTCGCCAACAAGAAGGGAGTAAGGGTGACTGGGAGATATGTACCTCCGGTGGACTGGAGCAGCAGAGGAGGGGGTCCCTCCATCGTCCACGCGCCCACCAGTGCCACTATACCTCCCGGTGCCCCCACTGTGATCTCCATTGGCCCTGTGCCTCGCAGGGTCGTTGAGCAAGCAGTCGCTCCCGGGACGGATGACTCTTCTATTGGCGAGGACGGGACCAGAGAGGCATCGTCTGAGACCAGGGTGTCCTACAACGAGATAGGGGTCCCCAGGCAGACTATGGAGGAGCTTAAGAACATCCTAAAAGAAAGTCCCCTGCACAGCATCCGAGAACGAGACAGCGGGAAGCCAGGGAGCCCTTATACGTATCTGCACATGAGCGGCAGCACTGGTGGTAGTGGCAGTGAAAAGGCCGATGGAAGGCAGAACGATGGTCCCCGCAGGGTGTTCAGCACCTTCAAACCCCAGTCTGATCTTTCCAGAAGGGGGCCCAGGTCTAGAGAGAGCACATCTATTCAGCTGCCCTCCAGTATGGATTCATCCAGTTCATTCAGGGCTGATGCGAACACGAATAGGCAGCCTGAAGTCAGGGCAAACACATATGAAAGCAGCGAATCCTACAGAGAGACGGGAGCTTCTCATACAGGTTGGTAAAGCTTTGATTAAGAGTTTATCTCAGATAGAAATGAAGAAATACATTGTCTGACCATAGACAGATTAGCTTTCGGGACAAAGTCCTATCTTGGGTCGAGTTGTTTCAAGTTGGACATAACATGAAACTTGACAGAGACTGAAAATTAGCTTTATGCCATATGTCCCATGCATCAGTTGCTTAGTTGTGACAATGTTTAGCTGTATTGTCCCTTAAAAAATAACTACATAAAAATAAATAAACAGATGTATTAAATTCCAGCAGACTTATTTGCATTTGTTTGGTCAAAAACTAATTCCTCATCATCATTTTCACATTTGAAACAGTGGTTTATTGCAAATGTTACTCACGTCTCAGTGTTTACTGTAGCCTGACTGCCAAGGAATTTATATTATTATGACTTAGAAATATTAATATTTGAATTACAACAAAATCCCAAAACATTTTTAGTTTAGTTTTTATTTATTTATTTTGCATAGAAAAATCTATATTCTTAGAATCCTCATTGTGACACTGATGAAAATACATTTTGAATGAGCTATTTCGATATTTTTTAGTTCCAAACATAAGAGTGCTCTTGTCTGACAAATTCAATTATTAATATTTTGAATGGGATGCTAAGAGTGGGGGCCTGGTGGATCAGTGGTGGAGCATTTGGTTGAGATGCAGGAGGCCACAGGTTTGAATCCCACCCCACCAGGTTCAGCCCCCGCAGCCACCAGGGGCCACCCCGGTGCCAGTCTGGAGCATGGGTTGTGGCAGGAAGGGCGTCTGGCATAAAAATAAAAACTTATACCAAATCAACGTGGGGAACACGTTGTGCTGTGGTGTCCCCTTAAACGACAAGTCGAAAGTCCGTTTTGATGGGATGCCAAGTGATTTCAATGAGTGCTGGTCAAATGCTTTTTGAAAATATTTCAAACTGTTTTCCACAGATAACGGAAACGACACGGTCGAAACTTCTGGGAACCACAGGTTCTTTGCAGCCATGGAGCAGATCAAGCAGCAGATCGCCAGAGAAAATATCAACTTCGTCCGCTTTGAGGCCACCGACCTCCACGGGGTGTCCAGGTCCAAGACGGTGCCGGTCCGCTTCTTCCATGTAATAACATCATCCATCCATCGGGATTACAGCAGATGTAGAATTAATGATCAGAAACCATTTAGCCTAGCTTAGCATACAGATTAGAAGCAGACAATAACAGCTATGGTAGCTAACAATGTTCAGCCCCCTGACACATATGGTAGAAATGAAATGAATATATTTGCTGACAGACAACAGCTGGGAGCAGTGACTTTGTGGAGTCTTCAAAAACGGGAGGGTCAAAGAAAAAATCCAACATTAAAGGACAAAGTCACTCATAGCGAATTTGCTTCTTGTGGTTCTAGTTTGGGTCGTACATGTAAACGACTGCCATCAAACTTCCCTCTGACTTCCCTACATTAAAATACATCACAACCTCGAGCTGAAAAACTCCTTTAGATGACATCACTTGGAGGAACCTTCTGTTCAGATCATGTTGCTCAGACTATGGAATTTGTAAACATGGTCAAGCTGATTTTCCAAAGCTCCTCCGCATGACATCATCTGAACTCCTTGTGACGCAAAATCCCTCTGGGTGATGTCATCCGAAGGAGTTTTTCAGATAGAAGCAGAGTAATATTTTAATATAGGGAAGTCAGAGGGAAGTTTAAAAGCATTATTGTACATTTATACCGCATAATAAAACCGTAGAAAGAAAGTTGACAATTGGTGAAGTTGCCCTTTAATAATAGAAACGTCATTTAAATGAGTGTTTGTCTAAAAATGAAACAGGGTTTGATGATGTCCTCGACAGAACCACGCTGGCTTTTTTCACTTTCTTCCAGTATTTCTGCTGAGCTTTGCTAATAACCTCCAGCTCTTCTTCTGCACTCAACACACGAATAAGATTGAAATCAATCATTTAATTTGTCCTTTAGAAAGAAAGCAAATACATGTTTTTCAAATAGCCTACGTGCTTAATTTCTGTTTCTATTCCCTCCTTTATTGTAAACATTAAGGAAAAAGCAGTATACGGGGTTCCTATGCCCAGAAGCTACTTGGAGCTGACGCTGAGCCCGAAGAGCAACGAAGTGGACCACGCCAGCACTGCCAACTTCAGCAGTGATGTCCTTCTGATTCCTGACCTTTCTACCTTCAGGGTACTTCCTTGGGCTGAGCAGACAGCACGGGTCATCTGCGACCCCTGCACTGTGACAGGAAGCCCCCTTCGCACTTCACCTCGACTTATTGCCAAGCAGTTACTTGGCCAGCTCCAAAGCTTGGGATTCTCCCTGCACTCCTCCTTCACCTATGAATGCTGTGTCCTTGGAGCTCCAGACCGGATTGGACCAAAGACACTCCTATTCCCTGCTACCACCCTGCTGAGCAACCATGACCTGCCTTTCTTCCAGCAACTGGTGGACAACATGTACTGCATGGGCGCAGACATAGACAGCATGGCTTCTGCCAGTGGGCCCGGTCAGATGGAGATTATCCTGCGACCAGAGTTTGGAATTGCAGCTGCAGATAGTGCCTTCACCTTCCGCACTGGCATCAAAGAAATGGCTCGAAAACACAGCTACATTTCCAGCTTCTTCACGGATGACGGCCTGTACAATGCTGGGGTGCTCTCTCACAGCTTGTGGGACGCAAACGGCCGACGTAGCCTCTTTCACACCGGGGAGAAGGCGGGAGAGCTTTCTGAAATTGGCCGGAAATGGCTGGCTGGTCTCCTCACGCACTCTGCTGCTCTGAGCTGCCTGATGTCACCCGGCCTCGGCTGCCGGAGCCACATCGCCAAGTCGATCAAAGACCCAAAACGAATGCTGTACGCCACATGCGGCAGCAACGATAACAGCAGCTCCTTTAACATCAAGAGTCACGGTGGAAGGGAAACACACATCGACAACAAGCTGGGCTCGGCCATGGCCAACCCTTACATCGTCTTGGCCGCTACAGTGGCCGCAGGCCTGGACGGCATCAGGCGAAGCCTGAACGCTGAGAGTGGTCTCAAAGCCCCCAGTCAGCAGAAGGAGTTCGCCATTCCCGTGAAGCTCGACGAGGCTCTGGAGGCACTCGGTGAAGATCACGTCATCCGCAGTGCCCTCGGCGAACCGTTTGTTCAGTATTTCATCGCCATGAAAAGGTTTGAGATTGAGACCCAAGAACTGGACGATGAGAGGAACAAGTGTCTGGAGTACTTCATCTAGAGATACTCACAATGTGTCCCACAAATAAAAGCATGAAGAGCGTAGGTTTGGATAGAAAAGCTGTTTCATTTATATATTACATTGATACTTTTCAGAGTCTGTGAAAATAAAGGTACAACTACACCCTCAATGTGCAAAGCAGTGTTTGATGAGTTTTGTTGTGTGTGTGTTTACAATACTGGTGAAGCTGTTTCTCTCAAATGTGTGTGCGTAACAGTTTCTAAGTGAGTATAGTTACAGTATTTAATTTACAGCGTGTAGTATAGGATCCATTCATTGGTCTTCACATGAGATTTGTTATAATTACACATAATAGACTTGTGTAACTACAACACAAACATTTAATATGATATGTATTTTTATCACTCATTTTTAAAATTCAGCTCACTTGATTAAATAGTTTTCAGTATTTACAATGTCTAGTATCACATTCACCCTGTTTTGCATTTTTCAGTAAACGACCTGACTTACTGGTATTTTTATATACATGTTTTTTCCCCTGAAGTATCAGCTCATGATAATCCCTGGACAAGTTTTCAGTGGCAGACACCCGATACGTTACATAATTTGTTTTGGCATCAGTAATAAATATGTTCCCTGAGAAGCTCTTAGCCACATAATGAAACTGAGGAGGCTAAAAACATTCAGTGTGTAGGAGACAAATCAATACACAACACAAGGATTATTCACCAACTTCCTTCCTTCCTTGCCTTCATCTCTGAGCATGAGAGCTGCCTTTTCTTCTTGCAACTCTACTTATTTTTGGTGATAAGATTTCCCATTCGTTGCATGAACCGTCCCAATTTGTCAGTACCACCTTCTGTCTGTTGATCTGCATGGCCAGAGTCCGGCCTTTTCAGGGACGCGCTTCTGTTACTGTTGAGCAAATACTCGTATGGGCTGTAGGCCCTGTCTGTCTTTGTTTGAGAGGGAGTCACGTCTTCGCTGGTCAGGGGGCTTTTTAAGCCTTGGTCCTGCTCTGCTGCAGGGTTTGTCTTTCTCTTGCTTGAACGAAAAGAAGAAAATCTCGAGAAGGCGGATTTATGCTTCTCTGTGTCTGATGAACTATTGATGGAGTTCACTGACCCTGAGGGCAGACCATTCACAGACGCCTGTGCAGGGTCTGCCCTAAGAATTTGGTTTGATCCAGAGGAACTCTGTGATCTTATTGAGGCCTTTCTTTGGAGAGACTTCTCTTTTTTGGATGCTTTCTTTTCCTCTGAAAAAAGCACTGAATGTACTTTTGTTCTGGTGGAATTCTTTCTCTGCAGCGCTGGTTCCTCTTGTTGCTTGTCCGTGTGACCAGGCTTAGCTTCCAGTGCTTGCTGAGATCCAGCAGAAGTCTTATAGGTTCTCAGAGCATTTTCTGTGTCACTGGAAACTGATTTGGTTCCTTCTGTTTCAGCGAGTGAACCTAAACTATTAGCCATCTTACCAATAGAAGCATAACTTCCTCTGGCTTTGTCCTGGCGCTGTGAGGTCTGCTTCAGAACAGGTTTCTCATCTTTGCCAACTTTCTCATATCTGTTGTTGATGGCAGCCGAGTCCAAATTGTTGGCACGTGCATTTGCATTCTCTTGTTCTTCAGGGAATTCTGTCAAACACTCCATGGCTCTTGGGTGCTGGATGCTGAGACTGCTGGACTGCAAATGGGAGCGCTTGAGTGACGGTTCGCTCAGTTTCATTTCGGAATCGGCAGCTAACGTCGTCCTGGTTAGAGGTTCCTGCTTGCCTTGTGTTTGCGGCGTCTTTCGATCGGACGCCATTTTGACATCATAGTGAGAAGCAGAGCGGTGGCCATCACTGCTTTTTTGCTCTCTTTTGTTGCCTTCTTTATTTGGCTCAGTACCTTTGTGAGTAGGCATTTCCAGGCTCCAACCGCTTGCATTTTGTTCTAATTCTGCTGCACCCTGTCTCGTGTCCTGACCGCGCATTGGGGACATATATTTTGGTCTTTCAGCTGAATACATGGATCTTAAGGACTCTTGGCTCTGCCTGAAGTTGACATACTCCTGCAGACTAAGGCGCTTCTGCCTCATTTCCTCGATCCTGGACTTCATCTCCCTTGACCTGTTGTGAATTACCTGCAACTGATACTCATTCAGGCCTGTGTGACTGCTATATGGAGATATCATAGGGGATAATGCTTCATATGATGCATCTACGGGCATTTCGTCCTCATTAAGGTACGCGTCGATCTTCCACCTGTGGAGTGAGGTTTCGGAGTTGAATGGTATCATATTTTGGTGTGCGCCATATCGAGTTTGATGGCGAAGCTGCTGCTTCTGCAACCTGTTGCTTTGATGAATGTCCGCCCCGTTCCTAAGGTTGGATTTAGTCCTCTCAGGAGGAACCGGGGGTCCAATGTCCTTGGTCCCCATCCTCAGTCGAGTCATGGAGTGTAGCTTCTGCAGCTCTCCGCCATAACTGTGTCCCTTCACCATGTTCCCATTGTCCAGACAGTGAGACTGATGCAGCTTGTCCTGCATGCTCTGACCCCTGGTCAAAATGGCAGCATTGTATAACCGATGGTCCTGAGCACTTCTCATGCCGTGCATTGCTCTGGATCTCATGTGAATTTGGTGAAGGGAAAGCTGGCTGGAACTTGCCTTCTGTAACCTCACATTGTCTCTGAGAATCTGGACAGACGCCCTCTCCCGGGACAGAACTGCAGGCACAGTGGATCGAGCGTACAGTCTTCGAAACTCCTCATCGTAAGAGCAAACCAGCTGACCGGTGATCACCAAGACCATACTCAGGTGGATCTTCTCAAATGACCAAGAATAGCTGAAAAAGACAATGAAAGCACAGTTAACAGAGCCAGAATACTTGTGAAGTGAGAGGCCGACATGGATTCTACACATATTTTTACAGATGCAAAGCGTGAGGTGTGTAGGGATGGAAACTAAAATTAGAAACCCTGCACAGCAATACTCAACATAAATACTCATGGTGGTCTTGTCAAACCATAATCGAGTACAAATTTTGAGATTTACAGTCTATGAAAGTAACAGATGGTTGTTGTGCTGCCTGATGAAGCTCCTCCCAATTAGTCTTGATGCGTTTATATGTAAACAATATGTTTCTGTCTGCCTCTGAATTCATTCTGCTGCCACCATCATGGGTTATATCTTCAATAAAAATCAGTGAGCCTGTTCCAGGAGCAGCCACACATCCCAAGACATGACACTACCTCCACCATGTGGGTCTCATCCACTTTGGATCATCTCTTTTCCTTTTTTAATCCTGTGGTTTGGCCTCTCTATTTATGCCTGTGACGTTTTCTTCAAATGGTGCATTGTGATACCTTCACTCTGCTATGAGAGGGTGTTGCTGTCACAATGTTTCTGTCCTCAGCTGCTGTCGTTGCCCTTTGCTGACCGGTTATCTGCTTGCTGCTCAGTACACCAGTGGTTTCTTTCTTTCTCAGGACATCCCATGTTGTTTAAGTCCCTACCTCAAACCGTCCAAATTCAAAATGGCTACTTATCTCCCACAGCCCTCTGGTTTTCATGTTTATCTTTTTAAAACCACAAATACGTTGTTCGCAGATAAAACCAAAGGCTAAAACCAAGATTAGTCAACGGATTAAACAATCTCGGACACAAACAAACTGAACGGTTCCAATTCTTTTGGAGCGTTCACAGTTTTGTCCCTGTACAATGAAATCAAACACTTCGGAGTGTGTGAAGGTACGACTGACTCACCTGTAAGTCCCATATAAAACTGTGTAACAATCCACCAGAATAAACTTCTGCTCCAAACCTCCGTGAAACTTCATCCCAGACTGACACTGGTACAACGGCCCCTGGACTGTCCGAACGCGCATGTTCTGATGGAGAGACAAAAGCAGACACCGTCTCAGCCAGGGAGAGGGAAAGGTACAGGTTATGTTTTCAGCTTTAATTAAAAAAAACGCCCCTGTCACATTCACACTGTTACACACACTCACACCTGGAATCTTCATCATCTGTGTGGCCATATGTCAAACAGTGGCACTTCATCATTAAATGCATTTTTATTCTTTCAGTTTGTGTACAAGGTTGACACCTGTGTTAAAATGAGGTTCCCCTGTTTTATTATCGCTGCAAGATTATTGTGATGGAGGCTGGTGATGTGTTCATATATGAACTGACCTGTTCACCAGACCTACACATGAAAATGAGACGACACAGATGTAGTTATTACAGTGGAAACTATAGTCTCAATATAACAATACAATGTAGCATAATTATAGCGTCAATACTGTCGTATTAAGCTACTGTATAAATACACCAATGAGCCACAACATAACAACACAAAGTCTTAGACTCAAGTAAACGTACTGAGCAGATTATCTATATTTTACCAAAAATAAACCTAATCTACTAAGAAAACAATGTATTTGAAACAATACTGATTATGGTAATTATAGTAAAACATGTACAGTAATTCATACAATATAAGGGTCGAAGGTCACTGTTGGTAAAGGTGGAGCTGATTCTTATCACTTTATGTTGTGACATAATGATACATCTGCATTTATTATTTCACAATATTTTTATATAAAATCACCAAGCGCTACTAATGTTGTGGCTGATTAGTGTAAATTGTTGTATTAAACACATTCAGAATACAATTCAAATCCAAGATGATGCAAACTGACAAAGAGGAAAGAAAACTGATCCGTTTGGTTTATTCACTGCAACATTTCACCTGATTCTAATGACTTACTGCCTGACAGATCATTTATGCTCCTGCAACACTCACATGGTTTTTAAAGCTCGTGTTACCCAGTTTTTGGCACTAAAAAGGCTCAGGTTTCCTGCTTTCTTCTCAAAACTTCAGGCGGATGTGAACTCGGCACCGATGTATCACTGTTGTAAGCTGATATACGGAACTTGTTACTGTGCAGTTGCTCATTTACACATTCAGCAGTTACAGCGCAGCATAATCCTTCAACATGTTTGTGACCATCTACTTCATCATGTGATCAGCTTTTCTAAAGAAAAACAGCTTTGCACCGGAAACTGGAATGTAAAACAACCTGTTTTTGAGTTTGCACAGGACGTGTTTCAGCTTAAATACACACCATCGATTCACCTGCAGCATTTGTTTGTGTGGGACTGTAACTGATTTTAACTTACGAGCTACGAGTAAAACACAGCGGATAAAATCCACTTTCAACTGGAGCCACGTAACTTGTAAGATGTGCAGTAAAAGATACAATGTGCAACTTAAAGTAGCATAAGACCTGAACTTAATCTACTGAGTCCTATCCAGCCATATCTCTCCCCGCTATTCTACATTCTGCTTCATGCTTCTCATTAGGAAATCAAAATGTCTCAAAATGTAATATTCACACTAAATTGGTTAGAAGAGCGAACCTCTTGGACCAATTTGGATTAAGTCAAAACATCTTCATTTAAAGGATTTGGATAAGATTTTGTACAAACAGTCAAAGGGGCTTTTCACTTCAGTGAGGGATGATTCCAAAACTAAAGAACAACTTCAAAGTGCAAGAAAAGTCATTTTGCAGCTGACCCACATCTGAATTGCTTGGATCACCAACAAAATGTGGGTTTAAACTTATTTTCTTTTGCTGCACTGTGCACGTTTCTGGTTTAGTGGCCAATTAGGCCTACGGATCATTTAAATATGTGGAACAAAAGAACAACACATTTACAGATCTGTCATTTGTGCCTCCATATCAGACGACTCCTCTCGTGCTCGTTTGGCTTTATTTGCATCATACTTCAGCTTCTTTCTGAACATTTTCACTTTGTTCACTTAAATATCCTATTTACTGCAGCTCTGCCCTGTTGTACTTATACTGCTGCATATAAAAATAGCAGAAACCAGTCGGGTTTAACCTAAATTATAAACAGTCATTCGGGGTTGGATTTTCATGTTGCACTATTGTTGGTTTGAACACACACACACACACACACACACACACCCCCTTTGTGAGACTTGACTAGATGAAACCAGTGTGTTGGTTTTTCGGAGGAAGGTGTTTGATGTGGCCACTGGCTAAGCAATTTGCACACACAAACATGTCACTGTGTTCGTTCAGATGACTTATTGTCTGGGCTGCGGAAACATGGTCATGAAGCTGTTAAACAGGAAAATCCAGCCAGATCTGTGCCTCTGCGCTCGTCTCGTATGATAATGACAGGTACGAATGCAGGAGTGACACGCTGGTCGATGACGCCGTTTCCACGAGGGTGCGGAGCAAATGTCAGACCTAATCCACTAAATGCTCCTGCCGATAGAGGAAAGGTTTCCCCGGGAAAAAACACGACTGTAGCAGCAGAAAAACGTTCAGATTGGTTTGGAGCAGGATACATGTTTTGTCTTGTGTGTGTGGATTATAGCTTTAATTAGCAAATCTCTGACTTTCTGTGCATCTTCATGACCAGACAAGAAGTGATAATCACACTTGTCAACTGTGATATGAAGCCAAAGTTCACAGGAGTGAGGTGGATGAACTAGGCAGCCTCCCGTTCACACATTCACATACAGACCAACACACTGCAGACACTTTCTACTTCAGCAGTCAGTGCTCCTGCAACAGGGGGCTTTTATTTTGGTAGATTTTTCATGTTTAACCAAAAAAAAGACTTTACCCTCTGGCTATATTTTTCATAACTTGAACAAAAACATGGGTGTGTTGTGTTGCTATTATGTGATCCAAAATTAGGTTTGATGTAGTCGGCGTGCACAACGTGTAAACAAGTCTCATTCAGGAATTTTAAAGGCTTAAACTTTCAAAGGCTTTTTTTTTTTTTTGGTAAATAAATGTATTTTATTGGGATTTTATGTGATGGCAGATAATTGGGACGTGAAAGGAAAATGATAAATGGTTTTCAAAATATTTTACAAATAAACATCAAAAGTGTGATGTGCATCCCCCCAGTCAAGTCTCTACAAACTTTGCACATCTAACACTTTGTGTCGGTCTATAACATAAAATCCCCATAAAACACATTTACGTTTGTGGTTGTAACGTGACAAAATGGGTCCAGTTTTTAGGGGTATGAATACTTTTGCGAGGCCCTGTAGACGACCATTCACACTCATGGGCCATTTAGAACACACATAAAAGGTGACGACTGTGCAGGGGTTTCGAACCCATGACCTTTTAGTTATAAGGGCAGCAGGGCTAACCACTCTACCACCATGCCGCCCCAGGTTTGAATCCCCCCGTTTGACACAGTGATGCAGCTTCTCACTTTGGACCTGAGTGGTGCACTGACTCGCTCACCTTGAGGTCTTGGATGTTAATGCCCACCCTGTGGGACATGATGTGGAAGCTCCTGAACTGGGACTCATCCAGAAGGACGTAGACCGACACTCCCCTCAGAGTCGCATTGATGAGGTCTTTGAAAATGTCGACGTCAGTGAAGACATCCATCGCTATGGCGATGATCTGGAGACATATGAGAAATGTGGAGGCACTTTAACGAGCAAAGCAGATGAAACAGGGACTTTAAAATAGGTTTTAATGCCAGTGGACTATGATACAAACGTTACTTAACAGGTCAACACAGGGAAGCTACATATGTGCAACATGTGTTATCAGTCAATTTATTTTAGCTCACTGGGCCTTCTGCTCATTACACTTACTAGAATACTTAAATAACCATTTCTAGCTGTGTGTACTGTAAATCTTTAGAAGGTCATGTGCTGTAAATTGGAAGAGAAGTGATTCACTACAGGAAAAAAAAAAGTCATGTCTGAACACATTTAAATCAGACCGTGTTTGGCCTGTTTCTGCTATAACTCCATCACTGTTTACCACGCGTGCACACTGCGTGCACGTCACCCGTCGTCTTTAGATGGGGAGGGGGGAGGGGGGGGGGATCTGTAGATATCTGAAAGTCCATTTCCTGCACAGCCTGGCGCAGACACACACACACACCCTGCAGTGATTTATTATATTATTAGTTTGAGCTGGTAGTCGCCACAATGTGTGGAGCTGAACATCGAGCACATTCGAGCTGAGACACGTCGGCTGTTCAATGTCATGTGTCTGCAAGCGAGACGTATCATTTGAGCTTTGTTTTAACAATGTCACAGTTTAAACGTTATGCTCTACATGCTTCACGCCGTGACAGGAGCTTCTGTCGTTTATTCTTGTAAAATGAGTTCTTATGAGTTTTAAGGACATTTCTGTTACTATGAGTATGTTTTATTTAGTTGAGATCTATATTCACGCATCATGAACTAAAATGAGAGGAATAGTTAACCATTCATTAAAAACTAACTAATATATACTTAAGTAAATATTTGAGTACTATTTAGTTTGTTGGTGCACATTTATGACTTTATTGCAGATAATGCAGAGATGACAGGAAACCAGACAGGTGCAACAACAGGCTTTAGCTGTAGCAGAAGTACTTACAGTACAAAAGTATTACTAAGCATGTACTTACCATGATATTGGATTCTAATTATTGTGTTTATCACCTTAATGTTGCAGCTGGTAATGGTGGAGCTGATTTTATCCACTAGATTTGCTGTTTTGAGGATCATGTTTTCAATCTAATAATTATATTATGAATGATTTTGTTAATTTGACCCCATGAATCATGAGTCTGATAAAGCAGAATATAGTGTAATCAATCACTAAAAAGCAGCCACAGTTATCAAATAAATGTCTGAGTCAAAGCCGAACTCTTGCCAGTGAAATGTAGTAAAGTCGAAAGTGAAGTCGTAAAGTAGCAGAAAATTACAGTTATGTGACATTTTTAGGATTTTAAATTGAAAATTCATTATATTTATCCCTTTATGTAGTGAACGTGTATGGAGTAATGTGATACGTCTCATCCCATTGCAGTGAGTGAGCCTGTAGGACACCGAGCCTCCGACTTGCACAGCAGCAGGTTGCTGCACGGTGATGCTGCAAACTAACACACATGTTCCACCAGCTCTTAGAGAACTGATGCATGTGTTCAGATTTTGTTTACATGCTCAATTCTTCTTGCTCTGCTGCAGCTCCGTTGCATTTCGGGCCATCTGGTAAATAATCACGTTTCTGGATCCTCTGTTGTCTTTGTATATCAGTACTTTGTTTTCATGAGATGTATTTAGATTTTCATTTTATGTTAACTGATTTTACTCCATTTTGTGATTGGTGGTTTGTTGCTTATTGTCATTTGAGTTGCATTTTCCTTTGAAATATGCTTTAGAAATAACTCTGCTTTGCCCATTTCAGTGAAAAGAAAAGTGTTTATACACTTAAAACTCAGTGACAGTAGCGTCTTCCAGGACCTACTTGAAGAAAAACTATTAGCATTTTATTTAGCCTTATGAAATATTGATATCCTGTCTCCTCGGAGAATTGGATTCTGCGGAATAAGACATTCAAGATGTTTCTATTTGTTTGTTACTCACTTTTTGAAGTGTCACGAATTCAAACTGACCACAGACCTATGACGATGTCAAACCTACCAGAAGTGAATTCTTGCTTTATGAATATCACTTCAGACTAATATCAGTCATTAAAACATATTAGATCTAAATGATTTACCAGCCGGTTGATGAAAGTGGGTCATGTGCGTTAACCTTACAGTCTGCTTTGTGTGAAGCAATATTTAATGTGTGTAAAGCTGCTTCTGTCTTGTTACTTATGATAAACTGCTTGTCCTTCATGTGCAGAGTTAAATGTTTGTGCAGCAAAGGCTGTTGACAGATCTGGTTTTGACTTCACCTTTAGAGAAATATTTTCATGGATGACTTATTGAAGAGGTCCACCAGGCACACACACACACACACCCACACACACACACACACCCACACAGGGGTTTCCCTGTGTCTACACACAGGAGGCTTTTTGTTTTGTTTTTTGAAGTGTGTTTGACACCGTTTGGTTCTTACCTGCTTCGCCTCCTGAATCTGTTTGCGAACCACTTCTTTAATGGTGGGCGTGTTCTGTCTGGGCGGGTGGAACAGCAGGCTGATGCTGGTGTCTGTGTTTTCCAGCGAGACCTCCGGCCAGCCCAGGTCCAGGTCTGGCACCTCCTCGTCCGAATCTATTGGGAAGTAGGTGGAGGGGCTGATCTCGTCTGGCGATCGTCTCGCCTCCGACTCGTCCTCCACCACCGGTAACTCTGCATTTCCCAGGATGAAGAAGATCTCCTCCTCTGACAGGAAGTGGCTGATCTGCTCCACTTGGAGGAACTCCTGGTAGGCCTCTTTGCCTCCACAGAGCAGGGCATAAATAGCCAAGCGGTAGGATTCTTTGTAATGGGGTTGAACATAAACCGGAATGTCTTCCTCTTTCAGCGAGGACACACAGGACAGATTGGACTCCATGGATGCTGGATCCCCTCTGATTATTTCTGTGCTTTCACCTTCAGTGTGACATGTTGTATGAAACTCAATTAAGCTGTCCTGCAAGAAACCTTTCCCTTAGTGAAGCACAGGAAGTGCTATTCTCTGGAAAAAGCTGTTGAAATATGTAACGTAGAAAAGTAAAAACCTGTCTGTCAAGTGTGATTTAGCACCAGCAGCTAAACAATGCTATGTTGACTTTCTCAGCCAGTTATCCCATTGCACTTTGTGACTGACTTTCAAACACGTATTTAAAAACACTTACTTCATGATTGGGGAAATGTTTTCCTCTGCAGAATCCAGCACTGACCTGTTGAAAAAGTGCTAAAGCCTCCAGTCAGACTTGGTGTCTGTGCTGAACCAGCAGCACTAAGGTGTGGATTGAACTTTCTGGGTAAACGAACAGCTTGTTGAACCTGCCCTGTTCACTCCGGTGACACAAACAAGCCCAGCCCACCTTAGCTCACCTGAGCTTCAAGAGCAGGAGCAGGTTTGTTTACCCATCCAGTTGCCTCCTTTGAGCTCGGATACGGCTCAATTTGGGCATTTTGACTGTTGGATGCATGTAACGCCGCTGCTGCAGGAATCATGTTACATCCCGTCACTCTCCTTTCTGCATATCTGGCATGAGGAGGGTGAGGCAGAAATAAGATTACACACGAAGACAACAGGAGGAGGTTGATAAGTGAAGTTTATTGCCGTCACAAAGCACTGAGGGTTAAAACGTGTCACAGACAGACAATCCGGGGGCAGCCAGTGACTGAGTTTTCCTTTGACTGCAGACTGGCTTTCTTAGCACCTCCAAAGGAGAAGAAGTCAGATGTTCATGCAGGTTGTAAACAAGGCGATGTGTCGCCGACGTTACATCTGAAAATGCCAAAAAAAACAAAAAACGAAAGGAAACAGACACCTACCGCTAGCAGAAAGTCACCGTAATGAAGGTTTGAATAATAATTTGAATAGCAGTTAGCCTTTGTTTCCTCTGAGCCCGATTATCCTGCTGATCATGTTTCTCCACCTGCATGACTTTGTTGCAGTCAATGAAATTGAACTGTAAATAACACCCAAGTTGCAATAAACCAGACTTGTGCTGTGACAAAAGCAACATTGCATACAGACATTCCTCTCGCATTGCGCAGTGGAAGGTGCAGCTTTTAAAACATCGAACACTGACATCTACCCTGGCCTTTTATTTTTTTATGCTTTTTGTTTTTGTTTTTTTTTTACCAGATGAAACACATGTAATATCTAAAAGACATCTATGCTACTAGCTTCTGTCAAGTTCACCTGTGTTTTTCTTCTTTTTACTGAGCATCTAGTTTTTGAAAAGTACCATAAAAACCTTATGAGGAGTAGGTAGTAGCCCTACATAGTAGTTTAGTAGTTATTGGACTCAACAGTGACTATAGCTAAACATAAAGTAACAGCTCATGGTTTCACGCTCATGCTATAAATCAGTGCTGCTGATGGCAAACATTTCCCCTTCAAGGCAGAATTATGCTTCTCCACAGGTGCACGTAAACATCTACGAGGACACACCTCACAGATCAACGCAAAGTGTGGAGTTGTGGGTTTCGATTAAGGTCACAAAGGTCGAATCAAAGTGGAAAGGAAAGGCTAGCAGCTGTTAGCGTGTCTTTTTCATTCGGCGACGGCGTGTGGGGATTGGTTTAGTTTTCCTCACAATGTGATACCACCTGTAGTGGACACGTACGTCTGTCATACAAGCATAACACATACGTTTGCTCGCGAGCAGCATGCAGAAGCATAATTCTGTCATCAGGTATCTCCACCACCGTTTACTTCCTGGGTGGGGTTGGAGACTTCATGAACCTAGGGGGGGTTGGCGACTTGACGCTGCGAGGTGGGGTGGGAGACTTGGGGACTGGGGTAGAAGCAGGAGTGGATGCTGGGCTCTTCATGGATGGTGCTGGGGTCTGGGACTTAGGAGTTGGGGTCGGGGTTTTGGAAGGGGGAGCTGGGGACTTTGGCGGCACAGGCGTGGCCGTTTTGGGCTGTCCCAGTTTGGGCTCGGGGATCTGCTCGCCGTGCCTGTAGACGCTGACTGTGATCTCGACGAACTCACCACCGTACTTGTTCCGTACGTTAATGCTGTACTTGCCGGAGTCATCGGGAGTGACTTTGTTGATGACGAGGCTTGCGAACTTGCCGCCGTCAAACATGATCTTGGTGTGCTCGGTGGAGGCGACTTCCTGCTCGTTCTTGAACCAGGTGACCTCAGGGGTCGGCTCGCCCCACACGGTGCAGGTCAGGCTCAGGGACTGGAGGGGACAGAGAGTCAACTCAAGTCAAAGTGAGAGCAGTGTGGTCTTCAGATAAGAGTAAGAAACAGGAAAAAAAAAATCTGTTCCGACTTCTTACCTTTGCTTTTCTTTATTAGTTAGTGATTAAAACTCGAATGTTTAGGAACCGCTTCCCTAGAGGTGTCTAGATTAAGACTCTTTCCATTGCTAAGAATTCTTCCATTTTCAGAAATCAATTAAAGTCAATGGAATTTTACTCTTGGTGCTCACATTTTAAATAAATGGAGATTTAAAAAAAAAAAATCAATTACAATTATCTTCAAAATAGCTGTGACCTCTACTGGGGGTGGAACTTGAGTTTAGATATTTTTCACACACTGTTATTGTGTTGCTGAACTTCTATTCCAACACAAATGAGAAATAAACTTGTGAAAACTGTTCACACTGACGTCTGTGTGTTATCCACAGTAACAGACACACTGTTCCTGAGAAGAGAAACTGCTGATTGGTTTAACAATCAAACACCAGTCAGTTCACCTCCAGTGTGCTGGTGTGACAGCAGACGTTTTAAAGATGGCTGCAGGCTAGAAACTGAACTCTTTACACAGGAAGTCTCATCATCGTCATTTATAGAAACTCAGCAGGCGTCTGGCTCCGTGCACCTCACTGCTGAAATGAGCTGCAGCATCGGTTACAAACACTCATTTTGAGAAGGATTTAAAAGTGTCTTAGCTCAACTTACCAGCGCTGCTTGTGATTGCTTTAATTAGTGTTTGCAGTTTGTGTATTTGTGTGGTCAGAGAGGAGGTCGGATTGGCTCAGGTCTTATCTTATCAAGGGAATTGCACACGATCCTCCTGTTTATCCTCCTGCACAGTCTTAACATACGTGACACCTATTTCTGTCTTGGAAAAGATTCTGTCCTTAAAGACAGAGGGTGCTGCTATTTTACACAGGTGACAGGCTGCGTGTGTTAATTGGTATAAATAGACCTACACACTGTGTTTGATCTGCTGATGGTATAAAGATGAACAAATCCTCACCTTCTCTTCCATGATAGTGACCACGTCGGGCAGACCACCGACCACTCTGCCACGGTCTGAGGAATGAGGGGGAAAAAAGCCATTATTGCTTCCGTATTAACTAACTAACTATCACACAATCTCACTGACTATCTTGCCTTTACATATTCATGTGAAAAAAAAGTAAATACTCATATACTCACTCTTTTCAGCAAATGCAGCTGCCCTAAAAGGAAAAGGAAAGATGGGCTGCATTATAATATTTGGTCAAATTGTAATGAAACGTGTTCATAAATTATGCCGTTGCATAACTCACTTTAGTCTTAGGTACTCCTCATAGGCATTTGTATAGGCTGCAAAAAGAAAAGAAAGTCACCAAAACTTTTATCGGAGAATATCACACAAAAAAACAACAACCTCTAAACAAATACATAAGGAGCTTGAATAACATTACAACAAACCTGACAATCTAATGAAAAACTATCAAATAAAAAGATGAGGCACTGAGATAAAATTATTTTACCCTGTCCAGACAGATCAAAGGTCCTGACGTGAGTCTTGACGCCGTCTGAAATCTCAATGGAGTAGTGACCCTTCTCCTTGTCGGACGGATCGCAGATCTGCATCCAGGCCATCTCTGCTGTACCTCCGATCCTCATCTTCTCAGAGGAGGCGATCTTACTCTCCCTGCAGGATTTACGGAGTTTACTGAGTGTACAATGTCTGCAGTCATCGCCGTCACCGCAAGTAAATACAGACTGACGAGGGACACCTACTACGTCCAATTTAGGATCCACTTAAACATTATTTAGAATAATATTAAAGCGTTACATGATCAGGCACCTGGTCTCAAATGTTCATAATGTCAAAAATGAAAAGAGCGTTAATTGTGTACTTGTGCTTCCACACGGTCTTCATCTCCTCTGTGTAGTAGTTCATGTAGCACTGCAGCCTGATGCCCTCTGGAGTACACTGCAGCACCAGGTCAGAGGCAGACGCACCTGAGGGCAACAAGCACACATGAACCCAGGGTCCGAGAGAGAACCGACCCAACTCAGACTCCGGCAGAGAGGGACTTTGTGTATTTAGAAGAACAGGCGTCCAAATTGTGGATTATCACATTATTATTATTATTATTACTACAAAATATACACTGTACTTTGTTTGCCAGGACAAAATTGGTGTCTGAGCTCAGAGTTTCTAGTTGTGTAAGTGTTGCACTTAGCTCAAAGTGTGTTTGTACATAGATTATAGTAGTTTTGTTTACCTTGAAAAAAGTCAATTCCATCTCATGTCTTATTTATTTTTGTCGACTTTTGTATTTCTCTTTTCTTTTGAATGGGGGGAGAAAGTCCCTCAAGCTAAACAGCTGCACATATCAAGAGCTAGTGCTGAGCTCACTGTACTTCTGCATAGGCCAAATGCCAGGGTTCATGTTTGCATGGTTTACACAGATGCATTACATTACAGTCACATCCTGTCATGCACATACTGAATGACACAAGGAGATCGAGTTTGAGAAGAGCTGATTAAACCTACCAGCAATCGTGGCGAGGGCGTTGATGATGTCGTCAAAGACTGCAAAGCAAAGAGGACGAGGTCACATTAAATACTTGATAACATGTGAACAAAGATTGTGAGAAATGAAATGTACCTTTGCCTGAAATGTCAAATACAGATGTGTCCTTTCCTCTGTCGTCACTGAGCACAGCCTTGTACACAGCCTGATCTTTTCTGGAGAACTGGAAGAACAATGACAATATTACAAAAAGCTGACGTTAAATTGACAATGACAAAATAACTTTATTGTTCCTGTTTATTATTCGCTTATTTTGAACAAATGCTTCTATTGCATAGTGACATATTACGGCTTTGACCCAGAACTAAGTGTTTTCTCTGTGTGAGAGCAAAATATCAAGCTACACATATGTGCTGAGCTTTTCCAAGCTCCCAGATGACTTTGGTGTTGATGCTGCAGCAGCTACCAGTGGGATGGAAAGGGCGCAGGCTCCAGACATGACATTGGGAGCAGTTTCTGGAACAATCTCTTCGTCCTCTTTGTACCAGTGGAAAGTTGTATCTTTCTTTACGTTGGCCACCTGATAATCAGCGCACACACACACACACACACACACACACAAAAAATTAAAAAAAGAAGTTAGGTTACATCAAAATCTGAATAAATGTCATCAATGATATGCTGCACAGAGTTAGAAGTAAACTGAAGCAAGAGCCAAGATTGAACAAATAAAAGGAGTAAAATATTTGTTTGTTACCTTGCAGGCGAGTTTAACAGTACAATCCTCAGTAACAGTGAAGTACAGATACTCCGAGAAATGTGGGCCTGGAAATGTGGAATGAGAAATTAGAATAGAAATGTTCTTAATGAGAAATACTGCAAAGAAAAAAGTTAAACACTCCTTCATCTACTGCACGTTAAAACGAGAGCATGCACTTCATTGTTCATGGGCTGAATTGAAACCAGTTCTTGGTAAAACTCGGTGGATCTCTGCTCAGTGTTTGTGTTGGTACCTTGCTTCCTCAAGTGCTCTTTCCTCTGAAACTCTGCCTCCTTCAGAGCAGCTTTGAACACTGGAAGTAGAAAACTGTCACTCAGTAAACTTGGAAAAGCAGCTACTGTTTTTCTGCTTATGACAAGTCAGGCTAAGGTTTTATCATTGATAAAAAACTAAAATATCTCATTTCCATATTTTGCAGATGCATAACAGAAGTGCTACTTTATTCCAAGGCCTTTTTTAAATGTAACATTTCAAATTCAAATGTCATTTCCACTTTGTGCCATTAAGAATTTAGGACTAAAGAAGAAAAGATTAATAGTACATTTTTTGGGGGTATCACAGCGAATTCATTTGTCCGCATGTTGATTCGCCACATTCTTTACGCCAAACCCCTTTCTGACCCAATTTCTACCGGGCTTGGGACCAGCACTGCATGGCTGGGGATGGGTGGAACATAAAAAGCAGTCCTGTAAAGGTTAAGAGAGTCTCACCATCTCCCACCAGGACCAGGGAGCTCTGGGCTTTGGCCTTGCCGTCGTGGACCTGGACGGTGTACGTGCCCTCGTTGGTTCTGGTGAATTGATCCAAGGTCATCTGGATGATTCCTGTGGCCACATCGTGGCTGATTTTGTGTCCCTGAAAAAAATACATTTATTTATACAGAAAAACAAAAACGTAATTGGTGGAGAGGAACATAATGTCATATACACAAGTGCAATATCGGTAACAACAATCAGTGAATTATGTACAACCCAGTAATTTTAAAACATATATTTTATATATTTTTTTACGTTGTTGTAAAATAAGCCATTTTAGGCTGCAACAGTCAGTGAATTCCTGGAGTATGATATGCACATTAAGGACAGGATCAGGACTGTATTCAGTTTTTGAACACTTATCCCGTCAGTTCAGGCTAGTGAAATTATGATACAGCAGAAAATGGAATTGCTCAAGGATAAACACCTCAAAATAGAAATCCCTTAAAGTTGAACTTGAAGCAACGGTGAAACATTTGAAAACACTCTCATGTGAAATTTAGCTTAAGCTGCACATTGTAGCTTTAAGTAAGCTGAAGTAAATGTACTTAATTAGTTAATTTCCACCATTGGATGTAAACAACCTTTAACAGAAAACAAATGTATTTCTTGTCTCACTATTATAAAAAACTTAAGTAGGAGACAAAGGTGGAATATCTGTGCTTTTTTTATTTTAACATCTTAGGACATTTAATTTGAAGGAGACTAAAGGCTTAACGGTTACTGTAGTCTACAGGTGTTGTGTTCCTGTGTTTGTTAAGCTTCTCTGACAATGAGCCAACAGTGTCAGAAGATCGGAGACAAGGTCAAGTTTAATTTTTAGAGTACATCAGTGCTGAATGTTGAAGCTTTACCTCCCCACTAGTGACTTCCTTGTCGTTAACGATGAACCTGTAGGACACAGAGGGGGAAAGTTTGACGGCCTGCAGCCAAAAACGCACGTGACCCTTCTCCAGAACCTCGTAGTTCAGGCCGTGTTTCAGGGGAACGACTGTCGGGAAACAAAGGGGAGGCAAGGACGAGGCGAAGATGAGATCGAAGAACATGTTTTGGTCATGTCGCTGATAAAGTAACCTTCACAGATCAGAGATGTTAGACTAATAATGCAGTTTTGCTACATTTGGAAACTGAAATGAAGTCTGCTGCTGGTGCACAGTACTCACTTGGATTTCTGATGGCGTGGCTGAGTTCCAGCATGGTGTTCAGGGCTGCACAACAGAAACAAAGCAAACAAACAGCAAAACATTGGAGGAAGTAAAGAAAAAAAGTTCAGAATTCTGCAGAAATGAGCTTGTTTTTAAAGACATATAGATTTAAACTACACAACGTACCGTCCTCAGTCAGAGTGTGGCTGCCAGAAACTCCATCGGTATCCGTGACGAACACAGAGTATCTGCCCAAATCGTCCTTGTCGGGGTGGGTGAAAGTCAGTCTGGAGCTGCAAAACCAACACAGCAGCTGGTAATTATCTAATAAAATGAACACAGGGACAATCAACGACTGCGATATAATAGAAGTAGGAGACGTCCTGGAGAAGCTAAGCTGAGCTGCTGCTGTTATCGTATGTATGTATATATACTTTAATTCTAAAAGGTAAAATAGACGCATCTTTACAATCCGATGTAATAAAACATTTTATTTAACTCACTATATTTTCAACAATCCCCAGACAGACAATAACAACTCACGGGTAAATCCCTGCTGGTCTGCAGTCAGGATCAGTTTATTGCTCTGTTATTGTCAAAGAATTATTAAAAACACGTCAGCCAGACTTTCCACTCCACTGGGAGACATGTTTCTTCATTCCAAAATGTTTGGTTAAAAAAAAAAAAAAAAATCCAACCGAGATCTTGTACTGGCTAACTTCAGACCACTGTACAGCGATTCTGAGCATTTGGGAGCAACATTTTTAACATCATGTCACTCAGTGGAGCGAGTGTCTGTGCGATGTGTTTGAACCAGACCGAGAAAAGGTTGGATCAGTAGCCTCCAGGATGTGTTGGGAATCGCAGTGAGCTTACGTTCTGCCCTTGGTTGTGACGGCGACCCTTGGGCAGTCGCCGATGGCTTTGTAGTTCTTCGACCACACAAACTTGGACGTCTCGGAGATCTCACAGGCCTCAAGAGACAGGAAGACATCTCCTGTCTCCTCGTCCACACCAGCCACAATTTCCTTGGTTCCTGTGACAACAGGTCGGAAAAAGAAGTGACATTAGTGAACATACGTACCTGCATGTGAAGTAGTTTGAGCACTTTCCTGTTATTTAAGCCACGATACGGAATTTCCAAATGATTTACTTTAACTAAATCCTGTTCTCCACACAATGAGCCTGATTCATACGCAGCTGTAAGAGTATTGTAAGAGTAACATTTTCCAAATGATTTTTGATCTACAATAATTCAGGCGTTTGGGGGAAGGGGGGGGCCACCAATTTCAACTGACTGAGGCGCTGGCTCATTGAGGAAATTCCAACCTCCACCTGTGGAGGCGGTAATATGCCGAAAGGCGTGGAGTCTGCCAAAAAGTCAGCGGAAGAACCAGACGAAGAAACAGTGCAGCTGTAAGTTTATTGAAATTTTAATTTTGTAAACTTTAATCATTAACTCAGTCGCCTCCCCAAAAAAGACAAAGAGCATAAATCTTAATGATTTTGTGGATGTTTTTGCCAAAAGCCAGCAAGGGGCGAATTAAGCTGTGCTAAAACGAATGCTGTTAATTTATCATTTAAGAATGTTTTTAATTTATTTTTGAGAAAATTGGACTTTTCGGTTTTTCTAAAATGTTTGTGCGTTTCTCAGAATTGAGGCAAATGTATTGGATGTAACGCAGCCACGGGCCGAACTGAACCCGAGTTACTACGAGGAGGCCCGATATTTGCTGGCCCCATCTGGCCACAGCTATGAAACTTTTCTGGGGTCTCCACTGTTTGTATAGATGAGTGTGGATATTTTGCTCTTGTATTATGTTTGTGTGAGATCTCTGAATGTGCATTTCTTCTGATTTTATAAAAATTACCTTGGTTATAAATAGGTTTGGATTTTATCTTTATTTCTTTATACGTTATCTTGTTTGTATTTCAGGACAATCTTGTAATTAATTATTTTAATCTGAGTGAAGTTCAGTGGACAAATAGACCAACAGTACATTTTTTTGTTGTGCAAATCAAATTAATAAGCTAAGTTATTGTTACCTGGAAGAGCTCTGGCACAGACTGGGTCTGACAACTGAGACGGTTTCCCGATGCCCTTTGCATTGACAGCACGAATTCTGAACACATAGGTTTCACCTTCCTCCAGATCAGCCACCTACAGGAAACCGCGGTAACATCACGGCATGTTCAGTGTGACACAAGTGTCGGATGAGTAACAGTATTTATACCTAATGCCATAATAATGCTGTATATAATAAGTGGAAATAAAAAATGCAGATGGTTCAAAAATGGTTTAGACGGTATTATTATATGGCCAAAGCTAAATCCAAGTTTCATATCACGGTCAAATGTGCTGACAGTCCGTCTCAGACCTGCAGGTAACGGTGCTTTACAGCTTCTTGGTTGAGGGTAATAAACTCAGACGAGCCCTTCTTGGCCATGTCCACAAAGTATCCAGTGACTGCACTGGCTCCAGTGTAGACTGGAGCCTTCCACAGGACGACCAGGGAGTGACTCCTGACCTCACTGAAGCTCAGGTCGTAAGCTGGGCCTGGAATTAGAAACAGGCCCATGAACAGGCCCAAAGAGAGCAATCGTTCAGTCCTGCAGTGTGTGTACTGAGGTTTGTCTGCTTATTGCATCTCACACAGTTTACACTACTGGACAGTGTAGAAAACACCCAAAAAGTAGAATTAGCAACTGTAATATATCAAGACCCTGGATTTTCATTTTGTTCAGTGTTTTAGTGAAATACTGTGGGAAGACAAAGACACTTCTGCTTCTGTCTCTTTTATGAAACGCCGACAGTTTTCTGTGACGTTAACATTTATGATTTTGTACCTGGCTCTTCCATGGTCCAAGCTTCACATTTCATTGGGGCGCTGGGAATTGATGAAAGACCAACGCCGGCCAGGTTACCGGCCTGGACCTTGAACTCATAGAATCTGCCCTCTGTGAGATTGTCAACCTGGAGACAAAGTGTTGCAGATCGGAATGGAGAAGAACGTGGTGGACACTGTTAGTTTGTACAGCATAATGTCGTATCAGTGCCACTCACTGTGCAGATTCTTTCAGTGAAGCCGGTCAGGTTGACCTCCTTCCACACCAGAGTGTCAGCGTCACGCATGTCCACATAGTAGGCATTAACCCTGGAGCCACCGCAGTGTTTGGGACTCTTCCAGGCCAAAGTAATGGAGGAGCCGTCGCTGCTCAGCATGGTGATGCCGTGGGGAGCGCTGGGCATTGCTGGATCATGAAGGACATTAATGTTTCATTTGAATTTCAGCTTTTTAACTGGCGCCTGTGCACAGAGTTGTTCCCTTCTACACCTTTGTTTGAAGGCACCACAGAATCACATCTAACCAAAAGATTTTCTGCAGCAGAGACGTTAAAACCAGGGTGTTGTGATCGTGTGCATTTTGCTAATACTGTGTGAATTCCTGTGATTCAAACACACAGAGAGGAAGGAGTGTGTCAGGTAGGGGAAAAGTAACTCTGTACATACCATGTTCAGCTCCTTTGCCGGGACAGAACAATGAACATCAGCTTTTATCGTGTGTCACATTGTCAGCACAGCAGTTTTAAGTGGAACACAAATAGAGTTTATTGTACGGTAAATACCGAGGGCTGGCTCCACAGCAATGGGGGAGGACTCCTGAGACTCGTCGCTGAGGCCAAACACATTCACAGCTTGGACGCGAAACACGTAGGTCTCTCCTGGGATCAGGCCGTGGACCACAAACCTGACGCACATAAGCATTTTATTTCCCATTTAAATTAAATACAACAGCATTTGTTGCAATCAAACCGAGCAACTCAGTGTCACCTGTCTCTTTATATTCAGATTTGTATTGTTCAGTATAAGGAACATGCATTAAAAATCCACCCAAAACCACAGAAATCACAACATAACAACAACAACAATAATAAAACAGAGCTCACCTGGAGTGTTTGAAAGGTTTGTGGTTACATGCAAACCACTCTTTGGATCCGACCACACGGCCGTCGATGTAATATCCCATCAGGTTCTTAGGCTGTTTGGGAGGCTCCCACTGCACAAACACAGAGGACTTTGTGTTCCTGGTGGCAACAACTTGACCAGGAGCAGAGGGGACCCCTGTTCACCCAGGAGAAAGAAATACTCTGTTACATTATTGATGATAACATAATCTCTTTAAGCACCAATCGACTTTGATTATTTACTGCATTTTCCGTAATTTGATATATTATAGGAAACCCTGTATATATCAGCTGTGAGGTTTTAAAATTATGTACGGTTAATGTACGGTAGGGTGCAGACAACCAAAGTCAAAATCTAAACTCTAAAAAAGTTTTTTTTATTTTTTTTTATTCCAATATTGGAGATATTTCTGTGCAATGCTATGAAAGTATATCCCAGCAGGTACCGAGCATAGTCAATACTTTCCTTTTCTTTTGTACTTTAAACTGACATTACAAAGCACCTGATAATTTACACAATCAGCTCTTCAGGTCAGATCTCATCCACACAGTGAACCACAGGTGCAGAAATGACTCCCGCTGAAAGCTGGAAAGGTGAAATGTGAGCTGGCACATGAGCGAACAGTTATTTTGTGTCCGTGAAACCAAGTGTAGCACTTGGGTTTAACCCGACATGCAGAGTCAGACGGTGACCGACAGGAAAGACGTGCTGGAGCACAACGAGACGTGACGAGGGATGTGAACTGTGCATGATTGAGGCTTTGCTGGGCTGATCTGATGAACCTGACACTTTACAGTAACGATTCAGTGAAAGATTTGGTGCTTCAGCTGAAACAGACAGGTTATTTTATTCTTTATAGGACATATGGTAAAGCTCAACATCAGACTCTGATTGTGGTAAATCTAGCTCTTTTGTGAACTCATGTCTAACCTGCTGAATTTACACATCTGTCAGATTTCTTTGGACTCTGCTGTGTGTTTATACGTCCAGACTTGATTTGTCTCTGAAATTCCCATGTACTTCACCCATTTGTGTCGGGGCTTTAAACAAAGGCAAATAAGTAAGATATATATATAAATAAGAAAACTGGTTAACACACACACACACACACACAGAAGTCACTGCTTGTGAAACAGCTTTTAAAAGGTGTTTTTATGTTACCACTGATGTCTACGTACCAATCGGCAGCTCGGAACCTGAAACACAAAGTACCTTATCTTTAGCAAAAAGGTCCATTTGTTCTTTTTATTTGCATGTGCTTTCATAACTGTTCCAGCTTTTATTCAAACGAGTGTCAGAGTACAAACGTGTCTGCGTTAAGGTTTTGCATGATCAGTTTTGCCCAGATGTTAGTGTGTGTTATGCTTTGCTTCGTGTACAACAGTGTGCACAGGTCCCTGCCCTTACCATCCGGATCAACCTTTTGGATGGGCTCAGAGGGCGCGGAGGCCTCGCTGGAGCCGTACATGTTGACCGAATACACTCGGAACTGGTACTTTTGCCCGTCTTGCAAATCAAAAACCGGGTAACGGGGGGAGTGCACTTTGACTGCTGTGCTGATCCGCTGCCATGCTCCAGTGCCTGCTAAGCACTGTGGGAAAGTAAGGGAGGAGGGGGGGGGGGGGGACATGAGAAGGTACAGCCATCTGCGTCCGCCTCATCAGTGAAGCACAAACACAAACATTCTCAGGTTTTCAATTGGGTTTTTGTCATAGTTGGGGCTCAATTTAGTTTTAATTTGATGGAACATAAATGTGAATTTGTTGAGTATGTGAGCATATCAAAGAACCTATTGCTTTTATTCTTATAAAGTCTAATAAAATATGAAACTGTGGAATGAGAGAATACACTTTTCATATCCACCTTGTCCTAAGTTGAACTCCTGTATGAATAGTAATATTGGCCTGATAATACCTGCCGTGTAATTTGTACAGTGTCTGATAATTTAATATAATATGATAAAAAAAAAAAAGTCAAGCGGAGCCCCAACAATTAATAAACAGCAACGTGTAGTGAGCTGAGTTAGACAGAAAAGCGTGGCCAAAGGTGAAGCGACACACACCTTCTCGATGATGTACCACAGCGGCGCTCGTCCGCGAGGGCTGGGGGGCTTCCAGCTCAGCACAACGTACGATTTGAAAATCTCGGATGCATGCAAGTCGGTGGGCTCCCCTGGGATGGTTACATAGCCTAGATTGGAAGTGAATGTTGTTGAGGCATAAAATACACAGAGCTGCGGCTATTGGAAAAGTCCCACATTATGCAAAAAAAAAAAAAAAGTTTAAATCCGAAGTTTAAAGAATTCTGCATTATTTTCTTACATTGACTTTCTCCCAGCGGCCTTTTGAAAAAGCTGAACGATATTTCTGGGGCTTTTATGGACTTTTTAAAAAAGATGAAATTATCAATTAGCGTTTATCCATGTCCACAGCCTCAGGGGACTGATTATTTGGGGAGTGTTGACTTAATACAAATTATTTCACCTTTATCAGAAAAACAATAGTCTCATTTAGAAATGAATAAAATGAGACCTCAGTATATTTTGTAAATGTTTTATAAAGAATCCACTTTGTGAGAAATGACACTGATCCACAACAACATTAGCTGGTAGTTTAATATAAATTATGATATGTTTTTAAAAAAGATTTTGCACTAATAGAAGCTGATTAAGCACCTTTTAGCACATACAGTGTTTAAAACCATGTCCAACTTTACCAATAGTCAGATTTGTACCAAATCATTGTCTTTTCGTTTGTACTTTCAGTAACACTGTAGATAACATGCTTAGATGTTGCCGTGTGCGGCGCTGTGTGTCTGCAGACGGCTCCGAGTGGCCATGCTGACCACTTCCATGACATTATGAAGACCACCAGTGTTAATGTTGTGACTGATCAGTGAATGTGGAGCAATGAAAAAAAGATCAGTCATGGAGACAAACATACAAGTTACGCAAAAGCCCAGAGTGCCACAGTAAAATGTGGGACTTTTGCAATATTGTCATCTGTAAAATATTTACAGTTTATGTTTTAGTTTTAAAATTAGTTTTTGGGTTACAGGTTTGCGTTACGGTGAAGAGATACTCGACACACTTGGAAGTAGAAAGAAAGCTGCTTTTGAGTCATTTAATTGAAAACGGTGGATTAAAGTGTGAAAAAAAGAGCTGAGAGCTACAGCAGCTACGATACTGCGACAGATCTGTGCGGTTTCAAGTCCAGACGTTAGTTCCATTAGTCGAGATTACAGCACAGATGTTAGCTCCTTGTTTGAGATGTGTGTCCATATTATTAAAAGGAGGAGGCCTCACTAGTGTAGACAGTTGAGTTTCTTACTCACAGTAAGATATTTATTGTCATTTGATAATGTGTAATACCTGAAGTACTGTGTAGAGCGTGGCAGAGCAGGGACAGGGACAGGGACAGGGACAGGGACAGGGACAGGGACAGGGACAGGGAGGGGTGGGGGGGCACATTGGATTGATGTTGAGTCTCATGTTAGAGCTAGAGATGCATTTTTTTTAGTTGTAATCTTGAGAGGTCACTTCTTCCTCTAAGTTATTAATAAAAATGAAACTATTTTTAATTACAGTAAAACTCCCCTCGTTTCTAACAGGGGTTGTCATTAGTATTTGGTCCGTGACAGATTAATATGTGGTTTAAAGGATTAAAAGCAGTTATTTGAACCCAGATCAGTCTCTGGACACCACTGTACCTTCGAGGTCATCATCCTTGATCACTATGTCGCGCTTTCCTTCGATTTTAATCACTGTTGCAGGAAACGATAACAGGTGGGTTAGCTAGCACTCGTAACCTGCTGCTGTGCACTTTGTATTTACCTTCCTCTTTACCTTGTAGCCTCTCGCTCTCTGCAGCGTCAATTGCGGTCACTTTATCGGACTTGCGTGACGCTCTGCTGATGCCCGCACTGTTCACGGCTCTGACCCGGAAGTAGTAGGAGCGGCCCGAGCTCAGGCCGTGCACCGGGTATTTACAGACCTTCACAGGGGCATCGTTGCACTGGACCCAGGTGTCGCTGCCAGCTTCGCACCTGCACATGGGACAAGAAGATCATCAACAGCAGCAGCTTTTATCTCAGTGATAAAAGGAAGGAATGTCCACAAATAAACGTAGAATGACCACAAATAGAGTCAAAACAGATACACAATGTTCACGAATAGACGTAACAAGACCACAAAACACAACGACAAAAGATAGATGTAAAATTACCAAGGACAGAGCAAAAAAAATTGGTCTAATATGTAAAAGCTAATATTTTCCATGAAACGGTAAAATCTTAAAATATGGGGTAATGAGATTTGCAAACCATTGCATTCTGTGTGTTTTACACATCACGCCGACTGTTTCGAAATTAGGGCTTGTATTTGACAAACTGATTAATCAACCCACGCCTGCAGTTCTAAATAGTAAATAGTAATATTCATTCTTGCATCCAGTCTGGCTGAGGATGTTTCAGGTTGAAGACTGACCGATCCACGAAGTATCCAGTGACTGGCGCCTCGTTGACAATGTTTGGGGGTTTCCAGGCAACCAGGACATAGTCTGAGTTGATGTCATATGCCTTCACGCTCAATGGTGCACCAGGGGCCCCGGGTGCAGAGGGAGCCGCATCTAAGGGGGAAAGGAAATGTAAGGGTGGAAGAACGGAGAAAAAAAGAATCCTTCTCACGTTGAAGCACACTGTGATGAGCAGTTCGTGAGCTGTTAGCTGATGTGACATTTGCAAATGTTTGTTGAAGAAAAAGAGGCACTGGGTATTTTAGCAAACGTATCCACCTAATTAACACTTTTACACACAGGCCACGTCTTCATCATACGTAAAAGACCCGTCCAGAGTAAGTTTTAGAGTGAACACACTAATACTGGTTATTTCAGTTTTATCTTTCAGGTGTGGTGTTTTTACACTGCACCTTTCAGTGCTCAGACACTGTCAGTCGAACAGTATGAGCTGTACTTTGAGGAATGTCCAATAGGTTTTATTTAGAGGAGGCCTAAGTTTCTGTGTGCTATTTCTCAACCGTGTTGAGTCACGAAACACATCGTACTCTTCTATTTATATTCCAAGCAAACCCTTGTGTTTAACCCTTTAAATATGGCTGCGACAAAATCCAGCTGATCATCCACAAAACCGGACCAAATTACAATAATCTGAAAGATAAATGTGAGGGTGATTTATTGATGTCAAAGCAAGTGGCGAGTCCTACCTGAGACAAACAGGTAGGCGCTGTGCTCGGTGGTGCCGTCCTTTGTAAAGATGCGGAGGGTGTAAAGGCCCTCGTCATCTTTGGCCAGGTGAGGCAGGGTCAGACGGGCTTCGCTTCCACTTACCGACATATCAACCAGCTTGCTTGTTGTCAGCAGTTTATCTGCCAGCAGATAAAATGAAAGCAACTGTGAACCTGAAGCTCCAAGGATGAATGGATGAATGGATGAACGGATGAACGGATGGATGAATCAACGTCTTACCATCTCTGTACCACTGGGCGAGAGGTGGCAAGTTGGGGAGGTCGGGGACGACCACCATGGTACAGACCAGAGTGACGGAGCTGCCCTCCACACCAAAGGTAACAGGGAACCTATCGAGGAAGCTGACCTCCAGCTTACTGCGGTGGATCTCCGACAGATGAGGCACTGCAACCAGACATCTCTTATTTAGATTAAAGCAGAGTTTATTCATACATTTGTCTAAAGTGCACGTTACCTGGGAATGTTGTACATATGCAATTATTAACTGAGCAAATCCATCATAGAATTTCCATCAGTCTGAGTGTAAATAGGAAAAAAACACTTCAGACTCTAAATCCTGTCTATAGTCTTGCAGCTGTTCTACCTTATGCAATCTTATATCTATTCATCACATTCAATATTTCAGTATTAAATGAATGGTTTTCTCTTTTTAACAATAAATTCTATAAAGAGTAAACAAACTCCCACTGTAGATATAACAACTACAGCTTCCTGCTTCGGAATCTAGAAGAACCCTGGAAACTCATGGAGCTCAAAGTCTATCAGTGTCTTTAAAGATGAGCTGGACCAACGGGCTCTTTAATGTTACAGTTCAATACTAAAGAGCACTGTGATTAATGGTACGTTCATGGTGGATATAATTAAGTGAAGGTAATTGTCATTATTTAAGTGACTACACAAACCAATTGGAGCAGTTTACTGTGAGGCTCCTCTTTCTTTAATTCAAAGAGCTTCTTACAATAGTTTCCACTGCTTATCAGGTCTCTGCTCTGCTATTTGGAGACAAATGTTACCATGTGATACTTGATGTGTCTGGGCCAGATTCCAGCCAAAAATGAAAAAGCCCCCCCCCCCCCCTCCCCTCTAGCATGATTCTCAACGTAATCCCCCCCACTCTGTCTTCTCACCTAGACCAAGATAACAGGACTCCCCGGCTCCTGCTGGTCCTGTGAGTGAAGAAGGAAATCGTGATTATGGAGGAAAAGGCGACAGGTGGAGACGGCATTAGTCAGACTGAGTCAGAGGGAGAAAAAAAAAAGGACTTACTTTTCACAATAACTGTAGCTTTGCTGGTAGCAGTGCCGTGCTGGTTGGTTGCCACTGCACTGTACTCGGCCGTATCACTCACAACACACCTACGAGGACAGACAGCAGGGAAACATGTCAAAGTGTGCGTCATGTATGTGCACTTACCATTCAAAGTCATGGTTTTCATTTGAACTGTTTGCGTAAATTAAACTGACGGAATTTTCAAAGCTGATATGTAGAATATTTCTATGTAATCAAAAGGAAAAAGAGTTTTTATTATTTCACCCAGTGTAAACAACATGCAATCAAGTTGCATCTTCAGTACTGCTTAATTTAAAGGGGAAATTTAGATTTGAAGAAGGTAAAATGTTATGAGATTTTTTCCATATTCTAAGGCAACTGCCTTTATTATACTAGTAAAATGGCTCAGAGGAATATTTCTTGTCAATCACTTTTCCCTATTATCACAATATTCTAAAGGTGCATTTTGCTTTTTTAAATGGGTTGTTTCAGGTGTGGGGATCCACAGTAAAGTCAAGTAAAAACACAACAACAGGAATTATTATGTTACCTTGCAATGTTCAGTGACAGGGTTCCCATTACAGCAACGTATTATAATGTTACACTGTCAGCTGTAAATCCAAATCCATGTTAATTCATTTCTACATGGCCTCTTTTCCCTACGCTTCACTGCACGTGGCCTCAACGAGTGAACAGAGCAGGAACAGCCAGAGAAGTGAAGCCCAGAGAAACATTCATTTCGGTTTAGAAAAACAGCTGGCATTGTAACAGTGGGACGAGAAAAGGATTCTGAAGAGTTCACAATGTCACTGAACGTTCAACAGATGAACAACCAGCTGAGCCCAACTTTAGGTCATGGCATCATAACTTAATAGTTAAGCTCTTTCTTTAACTCCTCAGGTTAAAGAAACTCATTCAGTGCCTCATTGAAATAATGCTCTCACAAGAAGAAGAGCCTGAAGGTGGAGATGGATGAAATGTGACCTTCATGTTGAGCAGAATTATTTCATTTCAGCTGTGGTGTCTCTGGATGTTCTTCTAACAACTTTTCACGTGGTTATTTTCGCTGATTTTAAAAAGTTGGGGACATAAACGATAGTCTCCTCTCTGACCCTGGAATGTAATGACAAAGGACGGGAGAAATGCAATGCTTCAGAGAGAGCAGGGGCGAGAGAGAGAGAGGGAGGGAGGGAGGGAGAGAGAGGGAGAGAGAGAGAGAGAGAGAGACAGAGAGAGAGAGACAGACAGAGAGACAGAGAGAGAGAGAGAGAGAGAGAGAGAGAGCGAGAGAGGGAGAGAGAGAGGGGGAGGGAGAAAGAGCGAGAGAGCGAGAGAGAGAGAGACAGACAGAGAGACAGAGAGAGAGAGAGAGAGAGAGACAGACAGAGAGACAGAGAGAGAGAGAGAGAGAGGGAGGGAGGGAGGGAGGGAGAGGGAGAGAGAGAGAGAGACAGAGAGAGAGAGACAGACAGAGAGACAGAGAGAGAGAGAGAGAGAAAGAGCGAGAGAGCGAGAGAGAGAGCGAGAGAGAGACAGAGAGAGAGAGAGACAAAGAGACAGAGAGAGAGAGAGAGCGAGAGACGGAGAGAGAGAGGGGGAGGGAGAAAGAGCGAGAGAGCGAGAGAGGGAGAGCGAGAGAGGGAGAGAGAGAGAGAGAGAGAGGAGTGGGAGGAATTCATGGCTTGAATGACGCAAAGGTCAGCACTTCGACACGAACAGCTGAGGACTCTTGAAGATGACGAACAGACCAGCAGGCTGAGCCCAAACCCTCAGCCAGACTCCCTCTGTAGCCACGGTCATTTAATTGTTAACAAGTTTGTTTTTTTAATTTAAGATCACAGAGCTGGTTATTTTGCCTTGTTTGCTACTGGAAACAGTTGTTTCCCCTGTGACTCCAGAGTTTGTGGGTACTAAAAATCTGTCTAAGTCAAATTTCCCTGTTGCTCGAAATGTCCTTGACATGTACAAACGGACTGTGTTTGACTTTCAAATGGTTGTTTCCAGATGATTTACAGACAATGCTCTCATACCACATTGTTCCGAAGTGGACTCTCTCATGAGAAACCAAACCGGATCTGAAGAAGCACTAAAAACAGAACTATGACCAGTGGAGGTCCGGATTTAAAAGAGCAGTTAATTACTTTACAGACTGAAGTCTGTCCAAATCCTTGTGTGGTTATTTTCTCTGAAATTCTCCAAATCAAACAATGATAATGAAACTACGTGTCCTGTACCTGCTAATGATCAAACTGTGGACTCCATACATGTTTTCAATCTTGTACTTTCCTGGAGCACTCAGTGGGTCGACCGGGACTCCTCCTTTATACCTGGAAACAGTCAGCACTGAGTGAGTCTTTAACTTTGTGCATTTCACACCTTCACAATAACATTTTGAACCAATAAAACGTATCAATATGTGCACGATCAATTTGACAACAAAGCTGTGAATATTCTGACCATTGGACAATGGGCCTCGGGGTTCCCTGCACCGTGCAGAACAGTTTGACGGGAGTCTTCTCCCACACGGTGTGGGGCCGCAGAGCCACCAGAAAGTCAGGCATTCTGGGAATTTCCTCCAACAAATCGTCCCTCCTGTACCTCATGTCCTTTACCTGGAGACAGCAGATGACATGGAGTTTATTTAACATGCAATTATCAACAGTCTGACTTTCAACGTCAGCATCAGCGAAACAAGGGAGGCAGAACACATTTAACAGCTTTACATGGAGACATGTCCCTGCTATTTAGCTAAGCCTAAATGAAGTGAACAAAATATTAAAAACACAGTTCATACAGTTGAATATCTGTAAAGTTCAATCAAAAATCGGACTTCTCACCATCATGCAGGCAGGGAGTTTATTGCAGCACTGCTTGGGTTGCAATAACCCAAAAATAAAAAAAAATGAAAATAAATAAAATCAAGGAATTTTTTTTTCTGTAATGTCGTTACTAAATATTGCATCATCATTACTATATGTATTTGAACGAAAAAGGGCAACATACAGTTTCTATACTCTCCTATGAGAAGTGGTCATCAGGTGGGAAACAGTGGGAAACCCATTAAAAACTAGCCCCAGATCAGCTGAGAGGTCTAGAGAATTCAGATGTCTGTATGTCCAGCTTGGTTCATTATATGGTTTCATTAGGGTAAAGAAAACATACTTTGGTTTAATCTGTCTTATGTGTTTTTTGTGCTTTGGAACAGAGAAACTTTAGACCAACTGTTGTTCTGATTAGTGTAAAGCAAAGGTCACAAAGACCATATTGTTTTAATAAAACAGAGATGTGCAGTTATGTATCATCTGCATATGTGTGATATAAAATGTTCTGTATACAATAATGAATGTTCATCACATTCAACATTGCAATTTTGTGGCTGGTCTCATCAAATCACATCAACAATATCCATCAGTAACAGTCCTGGTCTATACCTCTCTCTGGATAGCAAGACTGTCCACCTGGGCCTTAGTGGCTATCCTCATCCTGTGGAGCTCTTCTTGAATAACAGCCAGTCCTTTTCCAACATTTGCAGTCACTCTCTGATACTCTTCAGTCTCCTCAGCAGTTCTAACAACACAAGCATCATATTAAAGTGCTGCTCCTCTAGGAATGAAAACCAAACCAAGTAAGAATACAAAAAATGAGTTGTAATTTTTGGTTTTGCTTATCTGAGCTTTATAGCCATTTATACAATTAAAAATCTTAGCATTTATTTTTTACATAAAAAAAAATTTCTTTTATCTGCACTACAATTAATTTTTCATCCTATCTAAACCACAAGGCAGATGTAATTTAATATGCATTATATATACAACAACTAGTGTTTCCATCAACCCAACACAGTTAATTTAACATTTCTTTAACAATACACTGCCCAAATCAAAACCTTACTGACAAGCAGTTACACTTAAGTAATGTGCTGTCTGGACTGAGGTCATCTAGTAGAGACTGTAGTTCAGTATTACCTTACACCTAAAATAGCCTGACACATGATGGCAGCCAATGCGCACTCACCTCTGCCGAAACTCCGGTACAGTATAGGTTTGTTCCGCCATAGCCCCTGTGGCTTGGGCCTGCACCTGGCTCACAGACTTAGAGCTTGATTTCCTGTTGAGGGGAAGCTGATAATTATCAACTAGCTATTAGAAAGAAAAATACCAGTTTTTTTTGTTTTGCAGAAGCTGTTGCTAAGCTTGAGCATAAAGTAATTACTGTACACAATAGTATAAAATGACACAAAACTAAAGGCCCAGAGACTATTATTGTTGGCTTTGATGTGGATGAATAGAATTAAACTAAACTGAACAGTTGTTATTCCTCCTCTGTACCTGATGTGATCTCATAGCATTTATTAAATATCATTATCCTAAGTTATTTGCCAGACAGCAAATAACCGAGTCAAATCTCTTGTAAAGCTACTTTTTTAAATAGGTACTCACATGGTTATTAAAGTAATCAAAATAGTCAACACATTCTGAATAAAAACTAATATTTAACACTTCATGTTTTTCTTCTCCAGTTGCTATCACGAAAAAAACCTAATGGGAAACACAGTCAGTAAGGATCCCAGTGTCTCCAGTTCCAATAATTGGCCTAATATGTAGGTCAGGTTCAGGTCTAAGACAGGACTCCATGACAACATGGCAGCCTTAGTTTCATGCCTCATTTAGGGAACATGAGGAGGTTTTAGGTCATTGCACTCATCTAATCACTGATGACAACAAAGCTAGTGTGGCTTTCAACTTGTGGATTTCAGATCAAAGTGTGCAAAGTGCGATGCTACAGCAAAACACCTAGTACACAGTTGATGGTCAGGACCCGTATAACAAAACAAAGTTTGTTGCTTGAAGCTGAAAAGCATCAGATGCAACAGCACATTGTGTAATCCAGGCCTGGAGATCCACAGCTGTGTGAACTGTAGTTACTCTGCAGAAAGCACAAAGTAACTATGGAAATCGAGCCCTTTCAAACCTTACTGGGGCTTTTATTTTGTAAGAAAAAACCTGCTGGCTCAATGATGCTGCCAATCCAACAAAAACTAAATGACACAAGATTGAGTTGTATCAGTAGTAACATTTTTGTTCACACTGACTTTTGTGACCATTTACTAGTAAGTTTGAAGAATTTCACTTACAACTAATCCTGCATCAAATAATTAAAGATTCAGTACTATTGCAGGCATTGGCATTTATCAATTATTCATTGTGATGAGCTGATTTGTTCATGACATCTAACAACAAAAGGCGAGCAGATAGCCAGCTAGGAAGCAGCTGCAGACACAGCAGGAAGACCATGCTCCCCTGTCAGACATTTTAAGCCCCTCAGCAGCGCCGCTGTACATCTATACCTGGCGAAGCAGCGAGAGCTGTGCTTTTCAAAGCAGCGGATGAACTCCACCTTCATACCTTTCTGTCTGCTGCTTCACATGTTTAATGTGATGATACGCAAAATCAGTTTTGACCTCGCCCTCATACTTCCTATACCAAGGTTTGACTTTGGAAGCCATGGCAGGAACACCTCAAGGAGACCTGGCCAAGAGCACCAGAGGGAAGAGGAGGGGGAGGTTAGCAACATGTTAGTCATGTCATTACAAGTCTTCCCTAACTGTCATAGTCAATTCATGTTTAGTGCATTAAATATGCTCATTTTAAAATATATGCATGGATCAACAAATACTGAATTAATATCAGTACAATCTAATCTCAGGAATATTTTGGTGATTATATTCATATTACACACACACACACGACTGCTGTTATAACACTGATATTCACGGAAAGCACAAATGTCAATAATATATTCAGCACTATCATTAGGACACATGTTAAATATCCACAGCTCCTACATACAGTACTGTGCCAGAGCTCAGCACTTGAAGTGTTTCACCTTACAACCGAACAGAACTCAGCTATGAATAGCTTGCAGCCGTCTGCCTACTCCACGACTGGCGGAGCGAAGGAAACAGAGTCATTACCAGCGGTGCACAGGCTTCACACTATTTAATTAAACCCATTACGCAGGAAATGGGACCAATCAAACTGTTCGGACTCTTTTAAATTAAACAAGGCTAAACCTCAGTCTAATGATCTATCCATTTTGTATAATTGGTTATTTCAGAAAGAACAACATTTTAACCTGAGTCTACTTAGCAGGCACAAAATAGGAAACGACTACCAGCAAACTCTTAATGCCTTGGTATGTAAGGAAGTAGTGCTGTGGGAGATTACAACAGACTGCTGCCGTCCCCCCACACAGGAATCAGATGATCCACAGTCATTTATTATAGAAAGACATTTAATTTTTCCCCACCCTCGATAGCATATGCCGTCCTTTCCCACTCTGGAACTCCTTTAGCAAAAAGGTAGCTCCTCAATAAACAGGCATAATTATTCTGAAAATAATGTCCAATCTTAAGTGAAGTGACTTACCCAAAGAGATAAAAACAGCGCAAAGCGGTAGCAGACCAGCCTGATGCCGCTTGGGAAGCACTTGCTGATGGTAACAAAAATATTACCCTGTCACTGGAGGAATGCTGTTCCCCTTCCACCCCATGTATGGAGGCACATAAGACTATATATAGCATTTACCCCCCAAATTTTACTCTCATTTTGCACTTTGGAGATGAAGAGTGTGCATCCAAACCTGCAAACCCGCAAAGTAGTTTTTGGGATTTTAATTTGAGGAATTCTTTAAACACTTATGGATCCTGGTTTTCTAAAATAAAATATTGCTTCCACACAAGCAGGATCTGTTTAAGAAATTAAATCAGTATAAATCGCATGTTGCCAGTCAATACTGACAACAAGACAGCCTCTCAACTTCAAATATGAACAATATTAATCTACCCAGGAGCTAGAAACAACACTAAAAGCCTTGGGAGACCTTTTTAGGTTTCTTGAGATGGCCTGTCCTCCTTGGCTCAACACTTGTGGGCAGCAGTCGGCCTATTTTTAACTGCAAGTCCACTGATACAGTGACACCCCAAATTACTGTACAAGAGCCTTTGAGCTATATATATTCACAGGGGTCTATTTAAAAAAGTGACAGAAAACATCACAGTAAATTCAATAATCAATCCTTTATGGGAAAAGTGGCAAGAAGAAAGCCATTGTTGGAAGAAAGACATAAGAAGCCATGTGGGGGACACAGCAAACATGTGGATAAGATGCTCTGGTCAGATGAGACCAACATTGAACTTTTTGGCCTAAATGCATAACGCTATGTGTAGCTGAAACCTAACGCTGCACATCACCCTGAACTCACCATCCCCACCGTGAAACATGGTGGTGGCAGCATCATGTTGTTTGGATGCTTTTCTTCAGCAGGGACAGTGAAGCTGGTCAGAGTTGATGGGAAGATGGATGGAGCCACATTTGGGGCAGAAGAAAACCTGTTAGAGTCTGCAAAGGACTTGAGACTGAGGAGCTTCACCTTCCAGCAGGACAACAACCCTAAACATACAGCCAGAGCTACAATGGAACAGTTTAGATCAAAGCATAATTATGTGTTAGAATAAATGGGGTAGCTCAAGTAATAGAAACACCTGTGGTCAGATTTGTCAGATTTAGGGCTGTGGAGGGTTCAGTATTTTGCCCAGAGTAAACTGATCAATACGTGTAAAATCAGCAGAATGCAGCTTTTGGTCCTACTTCAGTTTGCTGTTATTCTCTGGTAAATACTGCCACCTGCTGGCAATAACTACTTATTGGAAGTTGTGGCAGTAATGTTTTTTGATTTTTCACAGCTTTAGCCACGACACAAGAACTAAATCCAATTCATTGTATCAAGGGGGGAGTCAACAACACAGAGACAGACATAACAGAACCTACGCACACAACTTTAACACATATCAACATGATTATCTAAGAAAATATAGTGTTTGTGTGGTTTGGTGGAGGCACAGACAGCTCAGCCCCAGCTGTTGTACTAACTGATAGAAAATAAGATCTGCAGCAGTTAAGTGTTATTTTACCTTTGAGCTGTGCAACTAATGGCTACGATAAACAATGACAAGAATAAACATAATAACCCAGGTCTCCAAAATAGTCTAGACGACTCAACACCTACGATACCTCTAAAAACCAGACATGATGAGCTCTGTTAACAGCAATTCTCCTCGCAGTGTGTGTGTGTGTGTGTGTGTGTGTGTGTGTGTGTGTGTAACTTTGCAGATCTGCTGGACCCCCGTCTCCCTTCCTCTCTTTGGCCCCAGTATGCAGCCTGATTAGTGGAGCATGAGAATATGATGAGCAGGAAGAACTCAGAGGGGCCTCATTTCTACTCACTCGACTTTTTCTCTCTAAGTCCAGACACACAATTCAACTAGTGGCGATAAATTCCATCGTGGTCCAAGTCACAGCAATATGTCAGGGCGGAGAGGTTCATCATGTGCTTGCTCCTTTGGTTCATTCCTCAGTTCACTGAAGAGACTTTGGTGCAGAACAAATATAACAACAGTCTGTATGCAGATTTGTTGTATTGTCTTTATTTAGTTATTAACTATTTTTGTAAAAAAAAAAATAAAAAATATGCTCAAGAAGAGAATTGAATGATTTCTGCCTGTTTAATATGTTTAGTGGCTTCATATTTATGGTGAACTGATAAGGACAAACACATGAAGGGCTGTGCAGAGCGTGGAGGAGTGTTGCAGGCAGTAGAAGAGCATAAGGGAGCAGGGAGGGAGACGCTGGACAGAGCAGACTGGGAGCAGAGCATCTCTCACTCACATTAGCTTAAACTACATATTGTAGTTTAGAGTCAACATGCTTTATTTGCTTTTGATTATTTCTGTGCTTTTTTTGATAACATTAATCCAAAATAACCTCAGAGAGGTTCCTCTCTCTAAAGCACTGTGGTCACTTATTGTTCCTAAATGTGCTTCCTGGCTTTTTACATTTCCTTTAGCACACTGTCTTGTCAGACATCCCATGAACACTTTATTAAGCCAAGATACTTTGACAAATATTGAATTAATTGAACAAAGTTTACTATAACATTTTGATGCTCCCAAATGGGAAGTCTGAAAAAAACTTTCCTTCAAAAGAAAACGATCAGTTAAAACGAACAAATGCATGGGAGCAGAAAAGCTCCTCGACCGAGGGAAAGGAGATTAGAACTGTTGAACTTCAAATAAATAATAATTAATGAAAACAAGGGTATAATCCAAACTTTCTCCCACGAGTGAAAGCAGAAATAGAGTTAACGGAGTTTCAACAGATTCTAAAACACTTGTAAGAAGTCAGATTTCCACATGAACACACAAGCCAAAAAATCTCCCGTTTGACGCCTATTCTACAAATGTCTACCTTTCATAAAGCCCTACTCTAGCAGCACTGCATTGATTTAACCGACAGCATTTTCCGTAGGAGGGCTTTTGTGTGGACACTGACACAAAGGTCAGAGGAGAAGGTCACCTTGAAGCAGCCATAACACCAGGCAGGAGGGGAGTGCATGAATTCTGAGCCCTCCCTCCTCTCGCCCTCTTTCTCGCTGCCTCTTGAGCTCTTTTGAGTCAGACAGGTGGAAGCGATAGCACAGGGAAGCCGTTCTTTTCATTCGTTCATTCATCTGCAGCCTGCAGAAGACGGGGCCGAGAACAGGGGGTGTGTGGGCAGAATAGAGGGTAATTAAAGAGAAAAGACCTAAATCACAGCGGCTTAAAGGGGGAGAAGCAATATCGGAGGCTTTGCACGTCACTGAATCAGCAGACATGGGCCTTGTTACGCACAGCGTGGTGACGTAAATGGGCTGCAGGGGGGAGAGAGAGGAGGGGCCGTCTCTGCCCATGTATAGCAACGCTGCAATCTGTTGTGTCAGGCCTCATCAGCAACGAGGGGCTAACAATCACACGTCACTTATAACAAAATTAGGACATTTCTTTAAAAGTGCATCACAGTGTTCAGCATTCAGGAAACGCTGATTTTTATTGGTAGTTAATGAGCCACAGACAAGAACTGACTTTTTGGAGTAAGGTGATGTACGAGCCACTGCCTCTGCCATAAATGAAGAATAGCTGCGTTGGCTTTTATGTGAGCTTTGTAATCACTAACTTACACCAGCTTCACCAGAATGTCTCTAACCTAGTGGTAGAAAAGAAAACCAGTTTAACAACCAGCTGAGAGGAATTGTATTTCATCTTTCCTCTAGTAGAATTATATGGGTGACCTCTGTGTGCATATGCTATCAGTGCTGTGGCAGGTTATTTACATTAAAAAGCATTTTGTTCTTACAGAAGATGATACGAGACATCAGATTGTGACGGCTGGATCACTGCTGCCAACTCCGACAAAGAAGAAATCTTTGATCTTCTTTTTTTTGCCTTTTTGTTTGCTGTAAACACAGTTTTTATGCAGCCATTTACACTTTTTGTGTATCGCTTCTTCGTGTGTTGTGCAAAATGGTATTTCGATTTAAGAATTGCTATATGTTTGAGCACATTTTGAAAGCTTTTAATTCAGAGTATTTGCTTTGGAAAATTATTAAATATTTATTGGTTATGATTTATTTGTAGCACTTCCCTTGACAAAGTTTTCAGTAATAAAACTACTTGAAAGTTAATTGGAGTCTGTGTAGTCTACAGACATTTTCAAGCATCTACTGCTGGCATACAAGTTTCAGAGGGAGGGGGAGTATTCTGGGAGATAAGAAGCCTTCACATGTCTGTTTATCTGCCTGTAGTAGAGCTGTGAGGAGATGGGTGGATTTTGCAGTTTGCATGTCACGTCCTTCAGCCTGTAGCTCATGAGATGTGATGCAGCAGGAAAGGTAATGACATCATTGTGTGGTGGCCCTGCCCCTCTGCACGTCCACCTCTCGCTGCCGTGGAAACGTGAGGGACGTGTCGGTCGGGGGAGGGGAGGGGAGGGGGGGGTTGGCCCTCTGTACAGCTGGGAGGAGGAGAGTGGCAGGTTATCATGCAGATGCAGCTTCCCCCTTCAGCTCACAGCTTCTCTTCCTCACCCCCACCCCCTGCTGATCTAGGAGAAGCCCCCTTCCTCTCATCTACCCCCCCTTCCTCCGACCTCTCCTGCTCATCCCCAGCTCAGCCAATCAGAGCCTTCAGTGGGGGCAGGGTGTAGCCAAGCCACCATTCCAGTGCAGAGCTGCTCCATCTTTCCAAGGCTAACAGGGAGCTAGCAGCTCAGAGGGAGGAGACACGGTCAAACCCAGCCTCTGTGTGTGTCTGAGTGTGTGTGCGTGAGGCTGTGAGTGTGTGCCTGTCGCAGACTAGCAGCCGCAGCAGCTGCTGCACTCTTGTTTCTGACTTTTTCCTTTTAACCTTGCATAGCCAACAGTGCTCGGGCCTGATTCTTCCTCCACTTCGAGATAAAGCGGGATCAGCTTGGTGGGACAGTAAAGAACGAGCATTAGCCTTCCGTTCCCTCCTTCTTTACTCTCTTAACACCTTGTAGTCGCTGACAGCTCCTGGCAGACGTGCAGGCAAGATGATAGCGGCTCAGCTTCTGGCGTACTACTTCACCGAGCTGAAGGATGATCAGCTCAAAAAGGTGAGAGTGAAAGCAGCTTAGAATCAGCAACAGTGGTCCTTTTGTGTAGGACTACAGAGTTGTGTAATGTGATTGCAGCCATGGATGCCAGTTTACATTAGCTGTCAGCATTAGAGGTCAGCATTAACCTGTGGGGTGTAGCAGGCAGGGAGAGGAGGATGCTGCCTTTGGGCAGGTAGAAAAGGACGAGGAGAAGGCCGAGACGAACTGTAGTTTGGGTTGGATTGCACAACGTTCAGGTGTTAGCAGTGTTTGACATGGATGTCCTTGAGAAGGGCTGTGGTCAGCGATGGTGGTAATGTGCCGCAGAAAGACCCTCGCTGTCGAGTGCTTCCGGTTGCCACGGTGCCTGAAGCAGACAGGTGTCTGTGAGGGACTTTTGGTAAATGTTGTGAGCTGTATGATCGCGGCTCTACCTCGCTGCTTTTTCTGTCCATACTATCCCGCTGCTTCCATTTCGTCTCTCCCCCCCCCGTCTTTCTTCAGTTGTCCTTGTGTTACCTCAGGCAAAAATGAAATAAACCACCTTAGCAGACCACAGATGTTGTCACCGGTGAAATCTGAGCTTGATTACAGCCTCTGGCCATCCAAAAAAAGCTCCTCTTGGGGTCAGAAGAGACACTAGCCACCTAGTGGGATAATACACCGGTGAGATAGTCCCAAAGGGTGAGGGGTGGGGGTGTGTGTGTGTGGGGGGTGGTTACATGGAGGGGGAGCAGGATATCCATGATGTCACGCGTGATGTCAGTGTGCTGTATTTGTATGCGTCTCTGATAAAGTAGGATCCTCGTCTGGAGTAAAAACATCTCTCTCCAACCACGTAAATCCTCCATAGTAGGAATGAGTCTATATTTAGCAGTTGCCAAAATCCCTTTCGCTCCCATGTATCTATCAGTGGGTTCATCTTTACAAAGTCATGCTGAACTGCTGACCAATGCTCAAACACACACGACTTCAGTGGATTCTAAAGTTCTCCAGGAAAACACTGATGTCTGGCCAAATGTAGAAGTGACGTATACACAATGATGCTTTAAACAAACAGAGAACTCTAATTATAATTATACATATTATTAACTCAATGTTGCTTCATCAAGCTTCAAAAAATAAAATATCTGAACAGTGTCATATAGAGTGAATTTGATTATGTTTTTGCTTTAGTTAAAAACGGTCCACAATGCATCGGTTTCACACGCCGATTATTATTTTGCAGCAATAAGTGACACAGTGTAAAGACACTGCTTTCAGTCCTCACACAGCTTTGTCTCATTTTGACTTGTTTGTACCAGACAGCTCAGGACTTACAGAGCTGAAAGGCCTTTGTTCAGGGCCTTTTCCACACAATGTGTGTCAGATTGTGCCAATCTATTGATTTTTTTTAGCCTCTGCACTCAATCTTCCAACATGCCTCTCATGCAATCAAAAAACTGTGTTGCCACCAACTGTCTCTGCAGATCTGAAGACCAGTCTCTGCAGGAATTTGCAATGTTGTGATTGCAACAATTAATTCAACCAATCCCCTGTCAAATTCTGCACCACCTTGCGATGTAAAACATTATAAAAACATTGTAATTTGCGTCACTTTTTTTCCCCCCCGGATATTTTAAGGTACAACAGTCACAAAAACATGAGCAAAATGAACAAGATGGAGGCGTAAGAATGCTGCAGAGCAGAGGACACAGGAAACTGGGGGAGTGAGAGAGGGCATTACATGAGGGAAGGGTCCCCAGCTGCACTCAAACCAGGAATGCTGAAGTAATGTGACAAGGGTCTTAACCATTCAGCTACCAGGGCCCAATACCTGATGAACCCTGTTACCTGTTACAATGGCCTCGAGCTTCCCAAACCGAATCCCACTGTGTGTGATCATCTTCAAATGTCTGACATGATATTAAATGCTAAATGGTCACTGTTGGTGGCTGCCGTGCTCACCTGACTCTCTGCGTCTGTTTCCCGCACCTGTTTTCCAGATTGACAAGTACTTGTACTCCATGCGTTTATCGGACGAGACGCTGAAGGACATCATGAACCGGTTCCGCAGGCAGATAGAGAACGGGCTCAGCCGAGACACCAACCCCACTGCCTCGGTCAAAATGCTGCCCACCTTCGTCAGGTCCATCCCTGATGGATCAGGTAAAGCGCACCTGTAGAGTTAGACAAGTTGATGTTGTAAAATGGTCCCCACTGTTGGACCAATAAATAATTACATAATAACATTACGTTAATATTCAAATACCTGCCACTGATGTACATGTATTACAGGTGAACTTTACCTTAAGAAAACTCTAATGTGAAAAGAGGCTCTTGATACCTGGAAAGCGCAAATTATAAAAGTAATTTAGCAATATAATCAAAAATACATTTATTAGCAATAAAAGATTGTTAGATTTTTTGCAAATAACCTGCTTTTTCAAATCAGAAACGTTGCTCTTTTTGGTGCTAAGAAGCAATATTTAAGTATGAATGAGTGTGAGTTTTAGATTGCGTTATTGCTCATACACAGTTTTTGTGCTAAAGCACATTCAGATTTATTGGGTTGCTGTGTAGTTAAAAAAAAATGTGCTGATATGTTCAAATGGTCAGGCCTGTTATGTGACATAAGCCTCTTTGTGCTCTGCGTTTGGACTCCGATCACTTTTGTGTTCGACCTGGAGCCAAACAGCTCAAACTTTGCTCCTCTCAAAACGTTTCCAGTCAGAAGATGGAAACATTCGAACGTCAATGCTGAACTTATAGTGTAGTTAACCCATGACAAAATAAGATGGAGTTAGAATTGAATATCACTGAAAAATTGACTCAGTTTTCAGTTTATTAGGAACAACAAGCTGCACCTAATTCAGCCAAATACTCCCATAAAGGATTACTATAAATCATCCTTCATGTTTTGTTCAAAATATTGTAGAGGTGTGCCGAGTCGATGAATAGCCTCATTTTGTAGCATAGATAAGCTGTTCTGCTTTCATAGAAAACAGTCAAAATGAAGAGGATTTGAAGAGGAAGCTTGTCCTTGATAGTAAACAGAGCCTGGGCACCAAAATAACAACTGTAGCCTCTCAGATATGCTAAATAAGGTTGTTGTTGGTGGTGGTGGTGCTGGTGGTGGTGGTGGGGGGGGGGGGGGGTCTCCTGTCTTATCTTGCATTATAAATAGCCTCAGTTTATTATATAAATGAAGTGGGAAGGGATAAAGCAAAGGGCAGAGTTGAAGTCAAGTCAAAAATGTTTAAAAGCTGAATCAGTTGCACAACCACAGCAACAACAATAGAACTTAACCCTTCCTCCCCCGTTACATGTTATCTAATCACCCAGACTTTCAGTGTCAGGTAAAAAGGAGTAAATGAAATCATGGCAAAGCTCCAATAATGCCAGTTTACAGCGTAATCCTCACTGCATAATTAGATTAGACCGAGAGCACTAGATTTAAAAAATGTAGCTACAGCAGCTTGTATTTCTCTCTCACAGCTTCACAAATCTTACACGTTTATGAGCTTAGATGTTTGTCTAAATTAAAGTCTGAAGTATCAACTCCACTGAAAGATCTCATCCACCGTGTGGTTGCTCGAGTTCCTGTGACTTCCTCGTAACTATGCAGTTGGAATCCTGCTTGTGAAAATCTGCCAGTAGTATGTAGTGCAGCAAGATACTGCACAGTGAATAATCATTAATGGTTAAACAGAAAAAAAAAAAACATGACGATGATATAATGGGGCTTAATGAATGTTCAGCCAATTTCAAATCTGGTCCCATCATTCCAGTTAAGCAACCAAACCCACATTTTGTTCCCAACAAAAAACAATGGTGTCGTTTGTAATTTGATGATGATAAATATGTGAAGGGTTGTGCAGAACATGGAGGAGTGTAATAGCTGGCAGAGGACATGCCGATAGCTTGAGGTGCATGTTCTAGCTTTAGTCAGCGGCTTATTGTAGCACAGCAAACAATGCCCTGCACCCAGCTGTGTATTGATTGTTCACATGTGCCTGTTCACCAAGCTTGAACTTTGTTAAAGGGCCAGGAGGAAAAAAAAAACGGAAAAAAGGTCTTTTTTTAGAAAAACACAACACACAATGTGACCACACCTTCCGCTGCGGCTCCTCTGACGTTTGGAGATTAAAGTGAACCTGTGAGTTTGCTGCCAAGACCGAAGCCAGAATTAAAATTACAGCTATATATTTAAGGCTAAACATCTACTGTCGGATCATAACAAATCCTGGTCCAACCGAGGACAGTGCTTCATCTTTGTCTTTGATTGTCCTTATGGAAGCAGCAGCCCGGCCACTCGGGGTCAGGCACTGAGGTTATAGTGGTTAAAATGGACACATGCTTTGCTGCAAGTAACACTTCCATATGTCACACCGGGTCTCATCCCATTCCAGTCAGGTCAGTGGTAAAAACAGCACAACGCAGCAAACACTGGTGGCACGAAACGAAGAACATTGTCTTTTTGGAGGCAGGACGTCCTGGTAGTAAGTGAAGGTTCACAGGTCAGTGTATGGCACTTTAGATTAACTACAGCACTGACTGATGAATTACAACTACTGCAATCACAAATTAAAAGCTTTTCTACATCGGTTCATAGCTGATTTAGTGAAATGTACCAAACTCTACATCTGACGTCATCAGCAAGCTTCTCTCCACAGAGGATTGGAATACACTTGGCTCCTCGCCTGGATTAAAACCACCCCAAGCCCCTTGCTGCTGGGTCTGTTCACATAAACTGGCTGTGCACAAAACAAGCTAAAGTGCATCTGGAAATTAGGTCATTTTATTTGTTTCCTCAATTCATTAACAGACATTTCCGTTCGGTATTAGTTACATACGTGTTCTATTTGTGGTCATTTATTTTAAAAAAACATCATTATTTTGTTGTGTGTGTTATGACATATAGTACTTGTACAACACAGATCAGATCTTTAGCTCTCTATAGCTTATAAACCCATTTGGAAATGTTTGGGACATATGCACTTTGACCCAGACTCTTTACCACCTTTCTTTCTCGGACAGAAAAGGGAGACTTCATTGCTCTGGACCTTGGGGGATCCAATTTTCGGATACTGCGTGTTAAGGTAACCCAAGACAAGAAGCAGCCGGTGCAGATGGAGAGCCAGGTCTACGACACCCCTGATGACATCATTCATGGGAGTGGGACGCAGGTAAAGTTACACAGACTACGTTTAAATTTGTACATTGTATTTAATTCTAAAACATCTGGGATTAGAAATTCCGTGTCTAAATTATTCAACAGGTGAAGGTCATGTTTCCAATAAGCAATGGCTCATTCTTCAGACTGTCCAAAATGTCCTCATGTTGTAAGTCCTAATTTGTACAAATACTGCCCGACCTAGGTCAGATTGTTTCCACTCAAAATGTTTGCGGTTGCCCTCTGTACAGAGCTTAGCTGCATTTAAGGTCAGGTCGAGGATCACGGTGTGTAAAATGACCTCCTGTGTAACACCGAGAGTAATGAGCGTGACGTCAGAACCTACGCTGACCTACAATGACCTTATAGAGAACAGCTGGCAGCCATAATGTAACACGATAACCACAACATGAGCAACTGACTGAGGCCGTATGACTGGTCCAGGGCAGGACTTACACAGACAGAACTTGACAGATGCTGTTTAATGAAAAGTTGAATAGACAGCTGGCCACAAGTGTAACGTGATACATGAACCGGTTTGTTAACAAAGAGGTTTATTTTGTGATTGATTTTTGTAAAAACACTCTTGCTTTTTTATGCGGGTTTGCAGCATCCATACTGCAATAAATATTATGAAACCTTTATAATATTAATCTACAAGTGTTAATGTTCATGTTTTGAATGTCTAGACATGTGAAAGTAAGCACATCTGGTACAACACATGTCAGCTGTTCTTCCTGACTGTCATCCTGATGATTGATATAAGCAAACCTGAGGAAAAAAAAGAGTTCAGTTAAAATTTTGTGCTACTGTAGATGAAGCTTAAATATGTTGTGAGGCAGTGATCAATGTAAGTGAGGACGTTTTAAAGACAGCTTCAGTTTACCATCATGATGAAGTTGTTAATCAACCCTGTCTCCTAAAAATGACATTTCTATCCAACTAAAGTGACAACATGGTCATTTCTTTGTAGGGAGCATAATCACAGATTGCAGGAAGTAGCAACATATTGTTTGAATAAAAGAAGCACTGGATTTAATGTGTGCGAGTGTTTGACTGTTACATCAAGTTCTACTCCAATGTCCAGTATGTGGTTAAGTTTAGGCAAGAACAGCACTTTGGTTTAAATCAGAGAAGGATTAACAAGTTGTTTCTGATGTTACTTAAGTTTATCTTTGCAAGTCTTCATCTGATCTAACATGCTAAGAGTTTCTTCACAAAACAATAAAAACATTTGATGACACTGTAGTCGGAAATCTGAACGGAAAGCTGGATGTTGTTGCAAATGGCAATGACATGTTGACTCGTAATATTTATATAATCCATTTGCAACTTACCATTTACTTTGATGCCAAGTCAGCAAATCCTTAATATGTTACAGAAAAAACGTAATTCAATTGCTGTTGTGGTTTTTTTTATTACACTGTTAATGTCCTCTTCTGTCTGCAGCTCTTTGACCACGTCGCAGATTGCCTGGGAGACTTCATGGAGAGGCAAAAAATCAAAGATAAGAAGCTTCCAGTGGGATTTACATTCTCCTTCCCCTGTGCGCAAACCAAACTGGACGAGGTAAACTCATAAGAATTCTGTACAGTGTGCAGCTGATGGGAGGAGCACAATCGGCTTCACAATTACTACAGAGCCTGAGATCTTTCTCACATCAGCCAGCCTCTAAAATATGGGTCACAATATTAGATCTGGAAGAACATGAAAATGCATTCAGTCAAATACATTTTCATAAAACCCCAAGGTCAGAGCAAATTTGTAATACTTCTAGTATACGGCAATGAGATTTTATCATTGCGTTTGTTTTAGATTTTGTGAATACAAAGTATGTAAATTGTGAGCTGTGCAGACGTCCTTGCAAAAAAGCTTGAGTGTGTGTTATCTTAGCAATGGGCAGAGGTTTTGGAGCTGTCTGACTGTAACTTAAAGCCCGGGCTTTTAAAAGTGCTTGTTTTATAGGCCGTATTACTGACATGGACAAAGAAGTTTAAAGCCAGTGGTGTTGAAGGCATGGACATTGTAAAGCTTCTGAACAGGGCCATCAAGAAACGAGGGGTGAGTTGCTTTTTTATCCCCTTTTAAATAATTAATTTGCAAACACTTCTGTCACTACAAATGTAATGCACAACGATGGAGGAGTGGCAGAACACACCATAGCCAAAACCAGTGGCTGTAAATTCAGATTTAGTTTGGGCAATAAGTTTATAAGTTTATTACCAGGACTACCAGGCAGACATCATGGCGGTGGTGAATGACACAGTCGGCACCATGATGACCTGTGGATTTGACGATCAGCGCTGTGAAGTGGGCATCATTATCGGTAAAGACACCGTCTGATTCAAGAACCCTAATAGGCCAAAAACTGAACACATCATACAAACTAATGAAAAACAAAAAAACAACAACTTTGAACTTTTGCTGCATGTACTATGGGAACAAATGACTTGTTCATCCAACGCCACAACTCATTTTTTTAAACGTCTCATAAGAGCACCGTCATTTGGACAAAAAGCAGGCATGCTGTATCAAAGCCCCTTACAGTACCATGTACAGTGTCGTACACGTGGGGGCGCCAGAGGTATTGTAACTCTAAGCTTGGCACTATTAGGACTCTGCATCGTTTCAGGAACGGGGACAAATGCCTGCTACATGGAGGAATTGCGTCACATTGATCTGGTGGAAGGAGACGAAGGCCGGATGTGCATCAACACTGAGTGGGGTGCCTTCGGGGATGATGGGTCCTTAGAGGACATTCGCACGGAGTTTGACCGGGAGATCGACAGGGGTTCTATCAATCCGGGAAAGCAGCTGTAAGTGCTTCCCTTAACTTATGGGTTTCCATTTTGTGTCATTGTGTTTTTGCAATTCCCCCAAAATGAAGCCCAGTGGTACAGGACAGATCGGTTGCATCTGAATCGTCTTAATTACGTAGCCGTGTCATTGCTAGCTTTTTGACAGATTCTGTACAATCAGTTGACAGTTTCTACAGCATGCAATCTTTTTCAAATCCAATTTTAGTTGAAATGTGCACCAAAATTTCTCTTCGCGTGTAGAAATGCTGTGGTCATTTCCAGTGAAGCCACCTGTGCACAGATATTTGTTTCAATCAGAGAATTTCAATCATTTTAGCCTAATGATAAGATTTGCTTTCAAGTTTTTTTGTTGTTTGATAATGAATATGAATATCTGGAGGCCTGTGCAGAGCAGGGAGGTGAGCAGACTGTTTAATAACAGAAACCATCAACAGCCTGCAAATGAACATTTGCACCTTCATTAAAAGGAGACTTTCTGTAGCATCCAGGAATTAGATGTTGTTTTAGCTTAGTGTAACCTAATAAACTTCCAACTGAGTGTGTACTGTATTCGTAGAGATGCCCTTTGTTGTAGTACAACCATGTTATGCAGGGTCACGAGAGGTCAAGGGCCTTCTGAAAACGCTGCCGTGTTGCTCTTCGCTCAGGTTTGAAAAGCTGGCCAGTGGAATGTACATGGGAGAGCTCGTTCGACTCATCCTGGTCAAGATGGCCAAAGAGGGCCTGCTGTTTGAGGGACGGATAACACCCGAGCTCCTGACGAAAGGAAAGATTGAGACAAAACATGTTTCTGCCATTGAAAAGTGAGTGAATACAATGACGTAATGAATTAAGTGATGCACAGGAGGAAAATAAGTTATTGTAAAATACAGTATAATCCGCATTAGTTTAACCTCGTCTGTGAACATTATGAATAAGTATGAATATCACACAATACCACTTTGAAGTTTTATTACTATTTATTTTGTAGGACTAAAGAAGGGTTAAAGAAATGCATGGAAATCCTGACGAGGCTCGGTGTCGAGCCTTCGCATGAAGACTGTCTGGCTGTGCAGCATGTATGCACCATTGTGTCTTTCCGCTCAGCAAATTTAATTTCTGCAACACTGGGAGCCATTCTCTCTCGTCTAAAGGACAACAAAGGAGTCGCACGCCTCCGCACGACGGTGGGCATCGATGGGTCTCTCTACAAGATGCACCCTCAGTGAGTACCCCTCCACATAGGAACTCAAGGGACAAAGAGTAAGATCAACCAGTGTCTTCACGTGTGCTTTTATGTATCCCCCGAAAGACCAGCAAAACCAAGATGAGATGACAACTAAAGTGCACAGAAAGCACAGCTGCAAGATAAAAGGAATCCTATACCAAGTATCCTCTGAGGAATATACAGGATGCACACCAGACATTGAATAGCGGGAACTTTACTTTCAGTCTTAATTAAAACAGCTAATGGAAAATTACAGGCCAGACTTTTCATTGAAATAACTCATATAAAGATTATGAAGCTGGGTTACAATCAAATCTTTTAGTGATGTTACTTTATGCAGTATGCATATGCGGTAAAATAGTATTAAGATAGTAATTTCAGCCTCATTGCAGGTGCTTACGTTTATATGAATCACATAAAATCCTTGTAAAATTACAGCAGCAGTGCAATGTTTTGAATTTGTTTCACTTCACAGTTATTGTATTGTATGGGTGAAAAATACCTTCTCAAATACTCCACAGCTCACGTCCATAAATCATGGATTTACTTGGATATCTGCTGCTCTCTAAACAGATACGCCCGCCGTCTGCACAAGACAGTGCGTCGCTTGATACCAGACTCAGATGTCCGCTTCCTGCTGTCTGAGAGTGGGAGTGCGAAAGGCGCAGCCATGGTGACAGCAGTGGCCTATCGTTTGACAGAGCAGGCGCGACAGATTCAGCAGACTATGGCAGAGTTCCGGCTAAGTAAAACCCAGCTGCTAGAGGTGAAGAAACGGATGAGGGTGGAGATCGAAAGAGGCCTCAAGAAGGACACTCACAAGGAAGCTACGGTTAAAATGTTGCCCACCTTTGTTCGAAGTACACCAGATGGAACTGGTGAGTAAACAGAGACGTATGAAGACAGGTGGGAGAAACAGACCCAGTAGTGGAGGCTGCTTCCATTTACAACTCATAAAGGCTACATTTAACTGTATCATCAGTCCCCTAAATGTGTACAATTACTATATCTACAGGCTCACACAGCAGTGTGCACACTGCTGGTGATGATTACGTCATTATTATGCAGGAGAATTGATCAGCAAACAAGCTGCATCTATGAAAATTATGGAGGTGTGTTCACTAGCAGAGGATTTCAAGCAACAACGGCTTAAAATTTAGTTTGATAACCCTTCAGATATACAAGACCCTAATAGATGTCTATCAATTTCAGGTTTAACGCTAAAACCATGTGTTCGTGGGATCAATAATTTCACGAAGAGGCATTTCACATTTCTGTTTAGTAAGGTTGGACAACACCGCAGTTTAGAAGTGATGATAAGCTGCTCTGTCCCCGTCCCCCATTAACCTGCTTAAATCATACAACACACAGAAGGTAAAAATGGACGGGAAGTTCACTTCTGGCTTCCTAAATTCTTTTTACTTGGAAAGTTTCTAAAAACATCAACTTGATGTCAGACGACAGATGTCAGCAAGCAAACACCTAAAATTTTTAGAGCATATCTGCAGTTGAATGGTAGTAAAAACAGAATACTGTAAATTCGAAACTTCTAAAAGTCAAGTTAATGCAGATATTAATGATTTTACTTTTGAAATAAAAACATTGCTTTAAATACCTAATTAGTTCTGCTAAACCAAGTGCTGTTGGTTCTTATGCTAACAAATTCTCTCTTGTAATACAGAGAATGGCGATTTCCTCGCTCTGGACCTTGGAGGGACGAACTTCCGCGTGCTTCTGGTAAAGATTCGCAGCGGGAAGCGGCGATCGGTGGAGATGCATAACAAAATCTATGCAATTCCCATAGAAGTAATGCAGGGCACAGGAGAAGAGGTAATGGAGATTACACTCCATTTTGAAATTCCCAGAATGTAGAATGAAAGAGCTCAACACGTGTCTCTTTGCAGCTCTTCGACCACATTGTGCACTGTATCTCTGACTTCCTGGACTACATGGGGATGAAAAGTGCTCGACTGCCGCTTGGTTTCACCTTCTCCTTCCCCTGCCTACAGACAAGCCTGGACGCAGTAGGTTTTGTACCAATTACTCCAAACACCACTTTTGTGAAACAAGTGCAACACAAAGTCTTTTTCTGGCCACTAATGTTGACGTGACGTGTGCTGTTCAAGTGTTTAGTCAGCAGACTCCATTTTACTCTACAGAATATTACACATTGTTGTACTGTTCACATAGTTTCTATTGATGTGTTATGTCCCTGCAGGGTATCCTCGTAACCTGGACCAAAGGTTTCAAGGCCACAGACTGCGAGGGTGAGGATGTTGTGGAGCTTCTTCGGGAAGCGATTAAGAGGAAAGAGGTAATCAGTGACAGAAAAAGTATCTAGTTCAATCAAGTCTTAGCTACACTGTCATCGCAACTGCAGCAAGACAAAAAAAAAACTGATTTTAATTGCTTGTTCCATTATTCTCTTGCTGGTTAAAAGTGTCTTCTGATGGCTGCTCTCATGACGCCGCAATGCTATTTTGGTTTGGAATGCGTTAGGAACTTAAGGGCTTTATATATGCACTCTTTTGATTCATGCTGCTCTTAAAGCTTCCATATGTACGGCCTGACATAAGAGTTGGCACTCAACTAGCCTCTGGTTGAGTACCAGCTTTTAACGCTGCTGTGATTTTAGATGTGAAGATTCAGATCTTTTGGAATGAACTACTGTTCTACTTTGAAAAGAGTGTAGAAATATGAATGTGTCTTGCACTGAAACACTGTGGGAAAAAGAGAAAGAATGTGAAGATACATAGAAGATGTAATGGTTAATCAATCCTGAGGAGATGGTAATGATATACACCAGTCAACTTCTGTACATCATTCATAAAGCATAAAGAAACCTTTGGACCGACACTGCATTTCAGCAGCTTCAGCATAATTGATTCCCCTCCTCATAAACCTACAACACCAATTCTGGCCTGCAGACATTACAATCAGCCAATCGCTTATTAAAAATAAAATACATTTGAGAACTGGCATTGCATTATTTATTGTTTTTAATTACATGTCACCACCTTTGAGATCCTATATTGACTTTACTCTTTTAGATGGAGAATCCAGTAAGTATTAAGGGAAAGTAAATCATTAACTGGAAGGTAAAGCAGTGCAGGACTGGAGCAGAGTGTGGTTATTGTTGTAAAAGCATGTCTTAACGCCTGAAAAGCCCACGTTCAGACATTGTGGAGGAGTGTGCCTTTCTGTGTCTGCAGTGTGAGCTGGTATTTATACTCTGAATGGCTGCAGCGATGATATTTTGTATTTTGTGTGTTTGGCAAAGCTCCTGAGCTTTGCAGCTATTTGAAATGTCTTTTGTATTTTATTGTATAGCGAGTGAACTGCATTGTGCTCAGTGTGGCTTTTAAAAAGTTCCTATGCCTGAAATTAATCCCTTTGTCAACATACTCAACTTTACTTTGATGTTAAGTGAGAACATGAAAATATAATTAATATTAATCATCAATAACCACTTTGACAATTATTTACAAATGATTGTAAAATGTAATGTGTTATGTAATATATCTGTTTTTTTTATCATGTAGAAAGACATAAATAAGTATAGTTTACCATTTTAAAAAGGTTAGTTTTTTTTAATGTCCATATGTAATGGGTCATAGCACAATGCATGATTCTTTGATTATACAATAAGCTGTTACGGCGGCTCGTTCTCTGGCCTAACACTAATTTTCCTCGTGCTGTTTGTTTGCAGGAGTTTGAGCTGGATGTTGTTGCCATTGTAAATGACACAGTCGGGACAATGATGACGTGTGCATATGAGGAGCCCACCTGTGAGGTGGGACTGATTGCAGGCGAGTCAAAACCACTACTTTCAAAAGAAAATGATGTTACGTTATGTTAAAATAATTCAAACTATACATTTGCTGTGGAAAGTTGAAGGTGAACCTATGCAGGACAATCACATTTTCACATTTACTAAACCCCATCATATGTTTTCATAATGTGCAGTGCTACAGTAGCTACCTACAGCAGAAATGCTTCATATTTGTATGTTTAAAAACAGAAAGTGAGGTGCGGCTGAGGTTATTATGGGATCTGTGAACTGTGGCTCTGCGTGCTTTCAGGGACGGGCAGTAACGCCTGCTACATGGAGGAGATGAAGAACATTGAGATAGTGGAGGGAAATGAGGGCCGTATGTGTGTCAACATGGAGTGGGGGGCATTCGGAGACAATGGCTGTCTGGATGATATTAGGACAAAGTATGACCAGGCCGTGGACGAGAACTCACTCAACGAAGGCAAACAAAGGTGAAGAAGCTTCTAATATTAAACTCGAACCTCAGAAATCAGGGCAGCATCACATAAACTTTAAAAATCTTCACCTTCTGTTCTGCCCACTCACTGCTAACTAAGATTCATTTTATTCCCACGTGTCAGATATGAGAAGATGTGCAGTGGCATGTACCTGGGAGAGATTGTCAGGCAGATTTTGATTGATCTGACCAAGCGTGGTTTCCTCTTCCGGGGACAAATCTCAGAGACACTGAAGACCAGGGGCATCTTTGAGACCAAGTTCTTGTCACAGATTGAGAGGTGAGTGAATCATTTTACTGATGGTGATTCATTAATGCTGTGTCGGAGGCTCTTCACCACATCCAGTCCTTAACCATTTGCACAGACAGACTGTGACTGCTGCAAACAGGTGCAGATTGATTTTCATACTGAAGTGAAATGAAGGGAAAACGGTTACAGCCTGGAAGGTACTGGAATGGGGGAAAAAAAGTGAATTACTAAACCTGAAATACCAGAAAGAGTCTGGCATGATTTAGAGGATAAGTGCATGAAAGCACATGCTTAAGCAGCGTTGTTCACAGAAAAGTAGCATCTTGTGGGGGTAACACCTAGGAATAAGAGAAGGGGGATGTGACGACTTGGGTTTATACACTGTTTAAGCCTACCTTAGCCTCTAGGAACAGCTGTGAGGTATCCGGTGACTCTCCTGCTGTTGGCTGACCTCTGACACACTCCGCCACCCCTCCCCCTCACCCCTCACCCCTCTTGCTCCACAGCGATCGTCTGGCGCTGCTGCAGGTCAGGTCGATCCTGCAGCAGCTGGGACTCGACAGCACCTGTGATGACAGTATTATCGTCAAGGAGGTGTGCGGCACAGTGTCCCGCCGTGCGGCCCAGATCTGCGGGGCCGGAATGGCTGCTGTGGTGGACAAGATCCGTGAGAACAGAGGACTGGACCACCTGGACATTACCGTGGGCGTCGACGGCACGCTCTACAAGCTGCACCCACAGTAAGACACAGGATAAGAACATAATAGAGGGCGTGTCTGGGGTGGAAAGAGGTTCATTCATTCAAAAAAAATACAGTGCGTACTGAATATCATCATGCTTCAAAGGTCGTACCGTTTTTATTTTGTTGCAATCAGTTCAGACACACACACAAAATGACATATGGCAAATAGGGCCTCTAAAAAGTAAAAGTTTTATATCTCACTGCCCATAGATAAGTAGTTTAGCATTTCCTTGTTTTTATGGACCAAAAAATACAAATTAAAAAAAGGAAGGAAACATAAGATTCCCAGAAAAGTATGAGAATGCACATCAATAGTGAGACTGAAAAGAGGGAGTTAGGATTGATCAGCTATTTAAATTTGAACAAACTCAAAAATCTCTCTTTTCTACTACTAAATGACTTTGTCTCCCATTATCTTATTTTTTCGTTACTTCTCCTATTGCGTTTGTGTACATAGTCTATGTCGCAATAGGTGTAGAGCATCTTTGACCTAAATTCCACCGACGTGTCTTGGCGCTTGGAGGCATAAATGTGAAACTACAGCATATCGACATCCAAAGTGACACGAAAACAAAAATGTGCTTTGGCAAGTTGCCACAAACTAAACTCAGTAAACTTTATAGTAGCAGGAAAACTATAACACAATACCATTCTGTTCATGCATAGCGCAAGAAACAGCAGATTTAGCAAGTCGGCTGCATAACTGTGCTGAGTAGCATCCAGAGGAGCTTCTTTAACTTGATCCTCAGTTATCCAGTAACCTCATGATTTGTCTTGTATTGTATCTGGCTGCTCAGTACAGTTGTAACGAGCCCCACATCTGTAGCTGTGCTTAAAAACATTTAATTTCTTTGATTTCAGTAAACTGCCTCCTAACCACAGTTTCCTGATTTCATCTTGCCGCAGCTTCTCTAGGATCTTCCTGCAGACGGTGAAGGAACTCGCCCCAAAATGCGACGTCAACTTCCTGCTCTCTGAGGACGGCAGCGGCAAGGGGGCCGCCCTCATCACTGCTGTGGGCTGTCGTCAGAGGGAGCTGGGCGCACAGCAGCACTGAGGCACTCCACCACCTTTGTCCTGGAGAACTACCTGCTGCTTCACCGTGACCTTCACCCACCGCACAGCCCAACAACTCCACGACCCCCTTGGCAGCCGTGACTCCATCTCTGCCCGACCTGGCCCCCCCCAACATCCAGAGAGACATGCTGCATGCATAGGGAATTAAACTGAATACCTAAATGTTTATTTATACTTCACCAGAGGTTTTATTATTTCCATGTTTGTACATTTTGCTCGATGGCTTGTTAATCTGATAAATCTAAATCTCCTTAGGTGTGCAATATTTATGTATTGCTATTTTATTTTTATATGGAGGCAAATGTATAACTATTTATATAGCTGATGCCACTTTGAATTCCAGAGGTTATTACGATTTTGCACCATAGACACACGAAAATGTGCACTTTTTATATGAGAGTTGCAACAGAAGCATTTCAATGTAACTTCCGTCTCATTGAATGATAAACTCCCTTTTTACAGGCTCCATTGGTTCAGAAAACCAGTTCCAAAAGGGCTCGCTGCAAAAGGGTTGAATGCAAGAGTCACGGCTGTTAAACTCATCCTCATTTTATGTGCAACATGCTCACACAATGTGCTACGCTACTAACCCCCTTCTTGTGTAATTGTCATTGTAATTTCCATATTAAACTATTCCAGCATCAACATTTATTCCTTAGGAGCTCAGAAGGTAGAAAAGGCCCCTGTAGAAGTGTTAATGTTTCCTATGTACTTGTGAACTACTATTCTTTCAGTGTTGTGGCGAATCCCAGTTCTGCTCATTGTATGTGCAAAGAATAAATGTTTATTGGGCCCCAGGAAAAGAGTGGATCTGAGCGCTTTTGTGTGCATTTGTGGCTGAGTGTCAGTGTGTCCTACTGTGATTACCTGTAGCTTTTAATGTCCAAAGCTCTGTGGAGACTGCATGCCTTACATTAAGACAGAGGAGTGCGCTGGATCAATTTCCCTTTCTATTTCTTTGGGTTTTGGTTTTGCTTTTTGTTTTTTACATCAATATAGATTTGTGATCGACACAGTGAAAAGTGAATTCATTAAATTATATTTTGTTGTGAAGTAAAAAGCTGGTGTCTCGTTCTTAAAACTATGAAGCAGCTGCAGCGGCTTGCTCAAACTTGTAATACCAGACGGGGAACTCTATGTAGTGCAGAGACGTGGAAAAAAAAAAGTATGGAGCACTTGTCACATTACTCAGAAACAGATATATTTGTGTGCTGGTTCCATGAAATACATCTTTAAGAGTATTTTTATAAATAGGAATTTGACTATGTAACAACACAACCCTCGATTCTAGCCCAGTCTTTTCAAAGTAAACCTATTAGATTTGGGTTGGCATAATATTTGTCTTGCTTCTTAATTGTCCAATTTTAAGGTCATTCTTTAGTTTATCCAACACCCAAAAATAAACTACTATGAGATGATGATTATAAGTAATCTGCTACAAAGATCAAGCGTATTATCTTTGTCGTTCCCCATGTTTGACAAATGCTTTCTCTGTATATACTGATGTGTACAATTTCAGATAAAGTGCCTTTTATAAAGTCCCAAATCTCAAGGTGGCATCGTGACATTTCTTGTTTAGTCATTTACTAAGAACAATCACATGAGAAGCCAACGCTCGTGATTGTTGTTGGGGTTTCTGCTTAAAAAATGCAAAGAAAATCACTTGCATTTTAAAACATTATACATTTTCTATTTTCACATCAAGCGCATTGGTGCTTCAGAAAGTTGCCAGCGACTGAAAGATTGGTAACACTTTCTGGAAGCCGTTGCTGCACGTCTCAGACATTCCTTACACTTCCCTTCAGTCTTCATCCCTGACAGCAGCAGTGGATGTCACTGTGCAAAGTTCACCAGACCTGCTGCTAATGTCCCTGAAGATGTATTCACCTGGAACAGAGCCACGGCAGCGGGAGGGTAACCGACTGTACAAATGCTCTCACATCCAACCTACATATGCATATTTTAAACACGGGCTCATTGTGGGTTTTGTGGGACTCTTCATCGCACAGTTGCCATTATTGTGTCCAGCGCAATATAGGTAACATACTACATTCACTTCCTACTTACTTATGGCCCCATTGGGGAACTTCCTTATGGAAAACAGACAAATCCTAATCGAATGTAATAGATTTTAAACAGCAGCCTATATGTTAGTTTCCTCCAGTGTGTGCGGGCGGTTACAGGTGTGTTTGCATGCATTTCTGTGCATCCTGGTTGCACTGCTGCAGCTGCTGTGTGGCTTGGTGTGCAGGTATTTCATCTACTTTCGGTAAAGGGTGTGAGCTTGCGTGTGAGAGAAGCAGGCTGCTGCACTTTACCCGCTGTGGATTGATTAGCTGGTGTTAAGCAGGAGAAACTCCACATCCCTTTCTCTCGATTTGCCTCTAAGTGGACGTCTGAGTGTGAGTGTGTGTGTGTGTTTCCAGCTCTCACCAGGTTGGGTGCGTTACACTGAGGGCTTCCTGCTGCATCCATCTGCCCGAAACGAACAAGCGCCGAACTGTCACTGCACGTCGCAGGTATGTAGTCACGAACGGAACGCGTGCACCGACACCCACCGTGAACTAGTTGAGGGCCACTCTCGGTACAAAAAGGGGCGCTAGCCCGTTAGCTGCCATGCTAACTTTACTAGTTGTTTTTGGCAATTTGCGCTAGCTAGTTTAACTAGCTAGGTTAGCACTGCGCCGGAGCGTGGGGGCGAGCAGCGATAGCTGCTTTTATGTAACGCTGGACACGTTGCCAGCCGCGTTTCGACATTCGGGAATTCATGTTTGTGGGTTAATTGACGGGGAAGATCAGCTTGCATGTTTAAATCTCCGCATTTCGTGCACATTTCCGTGCAGGAGTTGAGCGGCTAATGTCAACAGCTAACGCTAGCTAGCGTTAGCTGGGCACCGTTTAACCTGTCTGGTCAGAAACCTGTTTACCCCAACTGACAGTTACTCTTTCAGTTAACGACGTGGTTTCATGCTCCCGTTTCGACCAACGTGCTCTTCGTGCGTGTGTGTAACGCAACTAACAGTGGAAATATCTTTTGTGTCGTGTTACCGGCCACCCACTGTGCAGAAAAAGACAAATCGACTGACCCGAGGAGTGGACTCGCGCACTGCACGTGCTGTCATTTGTCCAAAACAGGTGTTCCAGTCGATGCACGCGCCTTGACCGATTAGTAATTAACAGCTGTTTAGTTTTCACATCCGTCACCTCCAACAACCGCTGTATGATCGGGCTTAATAATAAGTCAAATAGCTTGATACACCAAAGTTCATTGGTTATTTCTGCAGCCTGCGAATTGCTCAGATGGTGAAAAAGCTCCAAGGTGACATTTTATGTTTACTTTCGCTCAACAAGATTTTCAGTTTACTGCCATTCAAAACAAAGAAACCCAGCATATCTAACTGAGAACCAGGAAGCGTTAATGATCACACTTATTTGTATAGATTGGCTGATGGATTTGCCATGACGCAAATAATTTCAGTTCTAATGCAAACATACATACACACACAGAGATATATACATGTTCAAACAGGTTTTTAACGGACAGTGAAGCTGGTGGAAACGAAACGAAACAACCTCCTGACGTTCCTTCCTCTCAGGACAACAAAGGCAGCTCCTCGCACGCTCGAAACGCAGCAGTTTGAAAGCTTTCATTGGACTCATGACTGTTTGAAGGGACCCCCCCACCGTGGCCCATGCACTGTACCCGTTTCCCTCCCTGTCCTCCTTATCCCTCAAGCTGACGCAAAACCCCAGACACCTACCTCCCCTACCCCACCCTCACTCCCACCCTGTCCCCAGCGACTCGCCCCCTCCTGCCATGGTGTCCGGCACAGAGACCGTGCACTACATCCACCTCCACAACTCCAGCCAGTCGGTGCTGGAAGCTCTGCGCACGCAGCGGCGCGAGGGCCTCTTCTGCGATGTGACGGTGCGAATACACGACGCCTCACTACGCGCCCACGCCTGCGTCCTGGCAGCTGGCAGCCCCTTCTTTCAGGACAAGCTTCTGCTGGGTCACTCTGAGATCTCTGTGCCACCGTTGGTGCCCGCTGAAACCGTGAAGCAGCTTGTGGATTTCATGTACAGTGGCTCGCTGGTGGTGCTGCAGTCGCAGGCCCTGTGCATCCTCACTGCCGCCAGCATCCTGCAGATCAAGACGGTCATTGACGAGTGCACCCAGATAATCTCTCAGCGGAAGGCGGCCGCAGGGGCAGCAAGCGCAGCTGCCGCAGCCGCAGCGGCGGCGGCGGCAGGAGGGGGGATGCTCGAAGGAGTTCTCCCCAAACAAGAAGAGCGTGGTGGGGGCAAAGGGAGAGAGAGTGGCGGCAGTGGAAGCTGTTCTGTTTCTGGTGCAGGCGGCGGTGGGAGTTATGGAAACTTCTCTAACTTCATGGCTGAATGTGGGGCCAGTAATATGGGTGGGGGCATGGGGGTCAGTGTCAGTGAGAGCGGCCCAGGCCCGATGGAGCAAGCTAACACAGTAAGTTTGATGGCACTAGGCGACATGGGTCCCGGCCCCATGTGTGGCGGTGACGGCATGGCCTCCGGGGCCAGCACAATCCTCATGAAGCAGAGCTCCAGCTGCACTCAGGACGTCAGGTACAAGCTCCGAGACCTGTTGGCACAGACTGCCAACGGAGCCAGCACCAGTAGCACAGGGAACCTCTCAGCGGGCTGCAGCTCCGGTGTGGGCAGTGTGGACAGCATCGGCAGGGACAGCCTCCGCGGCAACACAACTGACCTCTCTGATGACCTCGTGGGGATGGACAGATACAGCGAAGAGGAGGACTTGGACGGGAGAGAGCGGGGAAGAGACGGAGACAGAGACAGGGGGGCGAGCCACAGCCGCAAGCAGAGGCAGCCGCTAAGACTCCAGGTAGGGGGATAAGGGGAATGGTTGCCATGGTTACAGTTTTCAGGCATGCAGAGCTGCAACGGTTTTCTTTTCTTTCTTTTTCTGCTTTTCCCTCTTCTCACACTGCATTGGCGTATATCGCTGAGATGTTTCTGCACTTTGCACAATTGAAGAGAAGCTCTTGTCTTAACTTCAGCAGTAATTGCCTATGGACTTCTGCATATTTACTGTAGGTGATTAAACTTATTAGTACCTGCTAGAAAGGACTGTAGCTGGATCAATGCGCTGTTGTTCTTGTAGACTCTGTGCTGCTTTTAAGCTCCTAGCACTATTGTAAAGGTCATTTCTTTGCTGCCTCTGTAGGTGCTTGGAGGAGAGGGGGTGGTGGTGAAAGATGAAGGGGTTCAGGACACAGATGGGACCGTCTATGCCTTGGAGGATGGAAGACGAGATGGAGAGCAGGAGGGCTCCCAGGAACCCATGGCAGGCTTTGGACAGGTAGGTTTAACTCAGAGGTGAGCTGCAGCTATCAGAGCCAACGCGAAACACCAACTGACGAAAGGAATTTAGGTGAATGATTTTACAATTTTCTCAAGAGTTAAACTTTTGCAGTCATCCTACTGTAGTTAATGTATGCTGACTGATTCTGTCACAAGTCCTAAAGTAAGTAGAGAAAAAACACGGTGGAGTGGATTTATGCCGCAGCCTGCTGCACACTGCAGACTCCACGAGGAACATCTGCCACACAGGATACAGCTTTGCCAGTCAGTTTTTTTTGGAAAGTGCTGCAGAGTAAGTTAATGATTGGAAATGATAGGTTAAGTTATGATTCCTACATTTTCAGGTTTTTTTTGTCCACAACTTCTTAAAGCGTGCTTGTCTTGGTCTTTTATGGAGAGATGGCCATTAAAACTTCCAAAACCTCGTGGCTTAAGACAAAACTAAGACTGAATGCAGCATATTTATATGCATGTACGATCTGCCAAACACTCGACAACTGTACAGTGGGGCTCAAATATCTACATGCTCCGTAAGGAAAAATGAGCAGAGCCCGTACAGCAGCACCGCTGATTCTCAATGTAACGGGTTTAATGAGGGTCAGTGACTTACAGTGGTGTGTGTGAGTTCACTCATTCATAGTAGTCGGATTAGGCTGAGCTCTAGTGAACCTGTAGTTTTGGGCAGGTGCTGTGCTCTGCTCCAAATGGGCAGTTGTTTGACGTGTCCGCCACTGCCAGACATTAAAAATGGCGTCGAATAGTTCAGAAAATTGTATTTACTTATCTTTTTGTTCTGCTAACTTATTGTACGTGTTACATAATCCTTTCCACTGGCTCTGATTGCCTTCTTTTTGTGTAACTAACTTCAGCCGCCGTAAAAACAGCTCACGGGCGCCTTTGGCTTTCTCTGTCTAAGACGGGACCCGTGTGCGTTGGAGCAGCCGCTTGAGGATATGCCAAGTTTGTTTGCAGGTCTGAAAGCTGCAGGGCTCTAGTGAGCCGTGAGTTTTCAATAAGGCAAAGACCAATGACGTCACGTTGAAAACGGCGCCCTGCATGCTACTAATGAGCTGAAACAGACCTCTGACAGCAATGCATGCACAACTGAGATGCTAAGATTGTTATACTTGTTATACCAGGTCCGGTACTTCGGTGCACAGGTGCGATCGTAAGACTGATCTGGATAGAGGGCACAGGTAACACCTGGTGAAAATGATATAGGATGAGTGAGATTGGTTTGGTCAGTGTGGCAAATTCAGCTGCTTTATTGCAACATTGGCGTTACAGAATTATGTCTTTATGATGTTGTGGTTGGATTTCCCAGCAATACAATTCAGTCAGCAAACAGCGGTTTCTGTTTGTCCCTGAATTTTCAAACAAATTTCCAGAAAACATACAATATAATGCATTATAATATGGAATATCAGATTACATATGAGAGCATGACAAATTTCTGCTTTTATCTTTTATTGCCGGCCAGTTTGCCTTTAACAAACTCCACTTAGGTTGGGTCTTTGTTGAACGAGCTCCACCCATGCCAGTATTTCTTCATATTTCTCCAGCCATATGTCAAACTGTACTTATGACAGCTCACGCTGTTTTGACAATAATGTAGCTTGACTGGTGGAACCGTGTCACAGTTTTTCCAAGGTTTGAACCTTTCCGTGTGTACAGCGGGGGGGGTGGGGGGGGTGGCGGACTTGTACATGCAAATAATGGGGGATGTGGTATGTAAAAGGAAACATTTTAGAAAACACAAAACCTTGTCGTTGGGGCTTATTTTCTTTACATATGTGCTCATTTGGTGAGGCCAGCCCATAGCTTATGTTTCCAGAAACGAGTCAGAGCACAGACAGAGAGAGGACAGGATTTACACCTATGGAGCAGGTAAGAATTCCGCTTCAGGAGACATGAACTGGATACGTAACACAGGAAGGTTTTGCTTAATACATTTGAAGGTTGCAGATCGGTTATTGCTTGAACTGAAAATGTGTGCATTCAGATTTTTCATGGGAGATGTGCGTATGTACGGAAGGTTAAGTTTGCATATGTTTGCTCACATCTCGCAGGATTTCTATGATGAGCAGGGGGTGTTTTCTGAGAGCTTTTGGCCCCAGAGTGAGCCTCCTCAGCCCATGGCTTTCAACCCTAGAGCAAGGGTCAACAAGCCTCTGACTCCACCTCCAACTACTCAGTCCATCAACAATCAGGTCAGTGCACTATCATACACTGGGAGTGTATTTAATCTGTCCTGCAGTCTTACGTGTTGCTACAGCCTGGGGGTAGATTTTCAGAGCTTTGATGAAGCATTTGGTTCAGCTATTGCTTGTTGAAAATGCTTGTGTTGCATACGGTTTGTGCTTGAACTTTAAGTATCTGGATTGAAATATGACTGAACCAAACATGTTTCATTTGTTGTTGCTGACTTGGATTTTGAGTTTGAAACTGGAACTCATTCAGGTTCGTTCAGCGTTTGACACTTTCAGCGAATCATAGTTTGAATCATGGTCACATACCCTGAACGGACCTGTCCTGTAGATCAACGTCAAAATTGCATATATTTGCATGTCTCTTTATGGTTTTCCCCAAAGTAGGATGATTAAAGGTTAATCTTAAATTAATGAGGGAAAATGTTTAGATATTTTTATGATTTTTTTTGTCCAGCTAATTAAATGGTTTTTGTAGAAAAAATATATTAAAGAAGTTTATTATAAGATGTCTTCAAATACGTCAAAAATTGATCTTTTTTTGCCTGTATTTTTATAAGGGCTTTTTTCAGTTTTCTGGGCAATTTTGATACATTGTATTTTCGTGTGTCTACATAATTTAAACAAAGCACGATCCTAAAAATGAGCCACACAAGCAATGCCAATAAATGATACCAATAAAGAGTTTATTCATTTCACAAATTGTAAGCATTGTAGAGAATAACAAAACGTGTAACAATATAAAAAAAAAAGTCTGTGTGTTGGGCTGTGAATGCTTCCAAAGCATTTGTGACCTACACTCTGTACTGTCCCTGAACGCATCCAACACGCACACAAACACACACAGAGCAGCATAGCTGTTGCTGACAGGTGGCCAGCATCACACGGCGTTACTTTCTTTATGTGAAGCCCACACACAAACACGAGTGAGAGGGAGAGGAGGAGGGATATCTTCCATTACCATATGACTGAGGTAACATCACTGGCTTTCTTTGTACCTGCTGCATTACTCCAGCTTGTTGACTGGCAAAGTTCACATGTGCAGGCATCTCCAAGGAAACAGCTACAGCTTATATGAATGTCAAAGCTCCAGAGAACTGCTGCTGCTGCTGCTGCCATTTTAGTGACAGCAGAGAAAGCACAAATCTCAATTTTTCAATTAGAGCCTTTTATCATTGTTCATCAAGAAATATTTGAATTAATTCAATTAATTTGGCGTGTTCCCATAAAGACTCTAAAGCCAAGAATAATTTGCCTCTGTCTACGTATGGGCCGAACTGGAATGGAGGGTGACACCTATTAACTCTCTTCTCTGCATGGGATTGTTGAAAATGGTAAAAATATAGAACATGATCAGCTGTAACCAAACAAATATTGAAAGCAATAAAATCCGGGTCCTGTTCTCTGACGTAAGATTCAGCTGCTTTTTTGTCTGTTATATTATTATAAATTAATAGGGTTTGGGTTTTATACAAAAGGAGAAAAATATGAGAGATGACATCGTAAAAAAAACTATAGATATTTTTACAGTTATGACATTATTTTGTCAAAATGTTTTAATTGAGGATGAAAACAATCGTTAGTGCCGTTGTCGATTTCATCCAAACTTTTTCTTTTTATGCTTTAAGCAGGACCCTGAAGAAACACAATGTGGTAATTACAAAGCAAGGATTTCTTGTAGTTTTTGCGATGGAGAGGTGATTGGCAGGAAGGTAGAATTCAGCGCAGTGCAGCACTAGACAGGAATACTTCTAACAATGAAACCAAGAGAAATGCAGAAAAGCAAATACAGACCTTTTCTCTTCACACGCTGCTTTACACAGTTTGACAGGAGTGTTTGCTTTGAAAATGAAAATGCAAAAGAGAACCTACATTTGCGTTTGAAGTGTTGTGATGCAGACACGTGACCATGTGGAGACGCAAACGTACAGGGGTCCGGCGTATTATTATGACCACCTGTGTAATCTTATTCAATCCAATACAGCAGCTCTGCCATGAATTCTACTTTTCCAAGGTTATTATTATGTTATTTATCTCAGTTTTTAGGATGAAACTGTCAGTCAGGTTCTAATTCTACTATGTGTTTATTACTAAGGTGGAAGTGGGTCGTGGAGTTGCACTGGAGCGCATTAGAGGAAGGGGTGGTTCTAATGTTTTGGTGGTCCAAACACGATGGCTGTGTTTCTGTGTGTGGGTTAGGATGAGACATTGTCTGTGGGTGCGAGTCCAGCAACTTTGTGGATGGATTTTTATTAGCATTATAAAGCCATTTAAATTTATGCTTCTAACTTCATTGAATCTTTTCATTTTTTCATAGAATACAATAACATTCAGTAAAGTTTGGGTGTACTGTCTATAGACATACATGCAAACTAGAGCTTTGCAAAAAAAAAATTATTTTAACCAGGAGAGAGAGAGAGAGAGAGAGGATAAGACACATGACAAATAAGAGATCTTTTAACCTAATAAAAATAAGTGAAAACAAAACTGCAGAGTGATGAAAGAATTCATTAAAGTACAAAAATAGAAGATAAAGCAACAATAATTCTGTGCACAGTTGCTCACCCGTGTATCAGAGTGCTGAGCCAGAGCAGGAAAGAACTGCACAAACACAATATGAAAAATTCCAGCACACTGCACGGATGCATAGATAAACAGTGGTAGAAAAATACAGCCTGTAAATAATGTATTTCTCATAGTAGCTTCTTTAGGCTCATTACTTGCCTGCATACAGTATCAGGAATTTGAGGGGATTACAAAAACCAAATGCACAAACATTTCAGCATGGTTCTGCCTTTTTAGGTATCATTTCAGCTTTAACAAAATGGTTATGAATACTGTTTTTAATATCGTGCTGCTGGTATGTCCTGAAACATGATGACATGTATTAAATTTGATGATTAGTGAATTTAGTGGTGACAGAGACACAGAAAACCAAAAAAAATTTACACCAATGGTGGGTTTTAGAGAAGCCGGGAAACCGGAGCAGACTCTCACTGACACAGGGAAAGCATCCAACCTCCACACAAACAGGCCCCAGCTGGCCAATAGCTTCACATCCAGAACCTTCTTGCTGTGAGGCGACCACACTGCACCATCATGCCGCCAACCACAGATAAGATGCACTTTATTTGTTTTAGGCTCTGCAATGCAGCACCTCAATAAAATAACACTGCAATAACTTAAGTAAGCACATGGTGGTTACACCAAACACAGCACGCTATTAAATATTGCACAGAAAGTATCAAGAGTCCTGATGGAGAAAAGAAGCTGGATCTCACTGTGCAGGATGTGAGTGGGGTCAGACATTAATTGTTGCACTTGCTTGATGAGGTGGTTTTTCATGAGCTGAAGTTCAGGAAGTTTGTGTCATTGCCAATTAATCAGTTAGCCAATTTGGGAGTAAAAGGAAAAACTAAGAAAGGAGAATTAAGAAGAGAGAAAAAGTCATCGTCTGAGTTTAGTTTTTTTATTCCGACAGTATATGTTAATTGATGACCTTTACTCCGTGTTTCCTCCTCAGCTTCTGTTCCAGTACCCAGTGAGCCAGTCGCAGCCAGCTCCCTTCTATGTGGGCGGTCCAATGGGTGGGATTGACAGCATGGCGGGGACAGGGCCCAGCCAGCAGCCTCCGCCCCCTGCACCGATGACCCCAGTCCCACCGCCCTCCGCCTCCTCCTGCTCCGCCGGCCCCTCCCCTTCCTCCCAGGGATCTGAGACCTCGTTCGACTGCACGCACTGTGGCAAATCTTTACGTTCCAGGAAGAACTACAGCAAGCACATGTTCATCCACTCTGGTAAGACATACCTCATCCATGCACCCTTTTATTTTCTTTTTCCAATTATTTGTTTACTCAGTAGCCCTTTAATTTATTTTAACAATAAATCAAACAACACCAGGGTAATGTGAGATGGAAGAGGTTGTTTGCAGTGGCAGTTATTGCAGTCAGAATTACCACCAACTCTGCAGCTTTCTCCCTTTTTATGAGAAAGGTTTGGTTTTATGCCGCATTAAATCACTGTTTACAATCGGATTTATTTTTAACAAACCCCGTGTGCAGCTGTTTTCAGCAAACAAGCTCTGTAATAACCCACTGTACACTACCTGCCCTGCAGTAAATGACAGACAGACACAGTTGGGGTCTGGCTGCTAAATAAATTTAGATCTAGTTAACAAGCCAGATTTTTTTTTCCCCCATAAAATTGGTGGAGACCAAAAATAGAGCTAAAAGAAAAAAAGTAAACACAGAATATATGAAGCTTTAAGGATTAAACCACCAGCTCTCAGACTCATTCACTCAGTGTCATTCATTCACATCTACACAATCACCAATAAATGTGTCAAAACAGCTTCTAATATTTTCATTGTATTTTATTTATTTATTTATTTTGCAGTAAGAAGTAGGTAGTTTTGCCACTGTTTTATAAAACCATAAAAGTCCTCAAATGAACCAAATGCCATTTCCATGCTTTGCATTTCTGCTTTTAAGGGAACAGACTCTTCTGCATTAGGAGTGGTTGATGCAGCATAAAACAGAAATATTAATGAGAAATTTTCATTAAAGTAGATGTACTGTACATGCTATTGCACATGGATACATTATGTATAAGCTTTTTAACATTCTACTTTATGCTTTTACATAAGAGAAGATTCGTCTAACATTTAGGGGAAAAAAATAAAAAAATATTTACTTCTTTATTACAGTATTGTTGTAAAGATCTTGTTTTAGAAACATTGAAAAAAATTGAAAGACTTCATATGAGTATGTAGTTACAGTATTAGCTGTATATTTATATTAATATTGTCTTTAAAATCGTTGCAGGTCAGAAACCTCATCAGTGCTCCATCTGCTGGCGCTCCTTCTCCCTGCGTGACTACCTCCTCAAACACATGGTGGTGCACACGGGTGTCAGGGCCTTCCAGTGCTCCATGTGCGGCAAGCGCTTCACCCAGAAAAGCTCGCTCAACGTGCACATGCGCACCCACCGTGCCGAACGCACCTTCCAGTGCAACGTGTGCCACCGGGCCTTCACCCACCGCACCTTGCTGGAGCGCCACGCCCTGCAGCACGCCCACCACGCCCCCCAGGGCCAAGGCCAGGGGCGTGGAGCCGACATGACCTCACCTACCAAGCACAGTCCTCCGGCTCTAGGAGGGCCCTCAGGTATGGCTGGCACGGCTGGCATGGTTGGCAGCATGGCCAACATGCCCAGCCATGGAGCTTCCTCCACCTAGAGAGAGGGAGAAGGGGGGACAAGGGGGAGGTTAGTAAGCCCATTCCTTGAACCGACACTTAGTTGGTCCTAACAGCCTTGTTGATCTTTTGTTTTGGTGGGAACAGCACTTACAGGCTCCCACTGTTTTATCTTAAGGCCTCGTTCAATCAGGGTTCCTACACAGGGCTGGAAGCCTTTTAAACTTTGAAAATTGTGGAAATTTATAAGGTGTTTTGGAATTGCACAATAATTATGGAAATGTTTTTAAAAAAAAAAAAAAAGGTAGTTTTCCAAAAATGATCTTAAATAGTTTTAGCCCTACTGTGTTGTGACATTGGTTGCTGTGACATGAGCTATAGAGCAACATTGCTAACAACCACACACATTTTTAATGCAGCTAACTAGTACAATGCTGCAGGTTTTTAATTCAGCAACAGAGAATGTGTAGGAACCCTGTTTTACACAGAGAGTCACCAAAGAGGTTAGGAAAACAGAGCGGGTTTGGGAGTGGGTGGTTGGGTGGGTGGGGTTGTAGACTTTCCAGGTAGGGGTGGGATATCGAGATGCAAGTTATGGGAATTAGGGGAAGAATGGGTTGGTGGGACGTGGGCATTGCAAGGTTTGATTCACCTTCAGTTCATTTAATTCAAGTAGAAAGCTGCAGTTCATAAGTGCACAACTTAAACATGAACATATCTGAGGGGGGTTACAACCCCATCACTGACTGTTTGTGTTGGAGCAGTTTGTTTATCCCAAAATCTTGATCAAGAGCAAATTGGATGAGTAAATCATAACTTTAGTCATTTTCTCAGTTACTAGGATCTTTAACATGCAGAGAGTAAAACCTCTACTTAAGGGTGATTTGTCTGCTGGACAAGCTGGATTTGCTTATTTGTCAGCGCCATACTTCATTTGTTGTCCAAAAATGCTTAAAGACACATCCAGACAAGCCCCGAATCCTCATAATCGCTAGATTCGGACAAAGATCTCTTATTCAGCACCAACGTCGCATTATTTCATAACCCATTAATTTCAGAATAAAGAAACATGTAAAACGTAACAGCTGTGCAAGTCCTTCACACATAATCCATCAGATTATGTTCAGTCACAAGCAGCAGGTGTCAGTTCACTTGTTAAGTGCTGATGTATTGTCCCTGTGACGTCCAACATTCATTCAAAGCTCGTTCTCTTTAGTTTGAATAATATTACATGTATTTATCATGGACCATGTACAAGAACATGAATCTCACTTCTCTTATAGCTCATTTTAATCTGCAGTCTTCAGGTTGCTACACACAATAAACAATAAGTGATTAAATAAATTTTCACGAATCCAAACGCGAAGTGCAGAACACCAGTACTCAATAAAGTCATTACAAGCCTTGCAGTACTACACCCTCCCTCCACCGCTACTACATACGAATACACTCCCCTTTTTCCCCACATGCCATCAACGTTTGTCTGTCTGTCAACACAAACATAAGTAAATGTCCATAAATCTGATTACTTAAAACCACTTAGAAAGCAAATGTACACACTTTTTTAGGTCATGGGTTCTGAACAGAATGAAGTTCTGTTTTATGTTGTTGGCTATGTCCAGTACGACTTTACCCAAAATTAAGTAGTTAGATTTGTGTACTTGCCGATACCGATTACTAAAAGTCAAGTCTACAAAGGGTTTATATAACCCTTGTTGTAGCCAGACAGTCACAAATATTAAATGTATTTTAAATATTCTTTAAAAAACACAAAGTATGACTATGACTTAGTACAGCAAAGCTGAATTGACTGATTCACAGACCGCAGACTTTTGTCCACCTCCATCTCCTTGCGGAGGTGGGTGTGGTTTTTAGTGCAGTATTGGTGAGTACAAGTACGAATACAAGTAAACAAAGCCGCCTGATACTGGTGTCGGCATCAGCAGATCTCTAAGTGTTGTTTTACTGCTTCCCTTGATGAGAAATTGAAATTGCTACAGTTGCTTAGATGCAACTAAATCTGATTTAGGAGGTGGTTTCGGACAAAGTCACTGAGCCTGAGTTTTTTGCTTTATTCACCCTCAAAGATGCTTCACTGAAAAAAAGATGGGATGTCATGCGGGTCAGGGTTGTGTTACGCAGAGCTCTCAGTAAATATCCATGGCAGAATCAAAAAGTTGGACCCGGAAGTGAGACATTACATCACACTTAACAAGTGTCCAGTGCAGACAGGAAGTTAGAGAATAAAATATCAGCCTTGTTGCTGAATCACATAAGGTCAGTAATATTTAATAACAATTAGGCAGAGATACACTTTCTTGAGTTATCATACCTTAAAGCTGTTTTACTTAACTTTGTGAAAGGAAGGACATCAGAGACATTGACATAAATAACCTGCAGCTGACGAACGGAGCAGGATTTTGAGAGGTGCCTTGCTGCAGATAAAGATCAGAGACGAGATGATTCATTTGAAACCGTCGGCTGGAAGTTTTTCCAGGAATTTGTGGATCTTTAGTTCAGATGATGTCATCTGGGGAAGCTCTGGAAAAGTAGGTTAACCATGATTACAGACTTCATAGTGTGAGCAACAAGATGACATAATCCTCCAAATTATGTCATGTGGAGGCATTTTTCAGCTGGAAGTACAGAGCTATTTTGATATAGTTTATATATAAAGTTATATAAAGTTTAATGGCATTTATGTACATGTACGACCCAAACTGTAAACGAAAGGAGCAAGTTCAAAATAGGTGAAGTCGTCCTTTAAGGTCCACGTTCCGTCAAAATGAGCAACTTCCAGCTAATATTCACAACTTCCTCCGAGGCTCCCGGTCTGTCGTCTCCTGGAAATGTAAAAACAGACTGCAGCAACGCTCCAGCGGTCAAATCCTCTCCCATAAAAAATGCGTTCTGAACACACATTCAGTCTCCTGTTAAATTCCTAATGTCTGATTTATTAAAAAAAGAAAAAAAAATGATCTTCCTGAATGAACTGAATTGAATGTGAATGGAGCCTGGTGCTATTCAGGAGAAAGCCAGGGTGACAGCGACAAAGAAAGTTGTTGATGAATGATTTAAAAAGGAAGGAAAGTAGTTGGAGAAGTGGGGGGGGGGAGGAGGAGGAGGAGGAGGATGAGGGTGGGGGGGGAGGTGTGGTGCACAGCAGCGTGAATGAAACTCACCATCATCCATCAGACAGCTTTGTAACATTTTCCACAGGCGCTACCGGTCAGCCCCAGGATCATATACCTCGAACCAGGACGAGCCCCTTGATGGCTCGGAGGGACACTATTTTCTCATTTCAAATGTTTGGGAAACATTTCAGCATGTTTTACACACACACACCTACAATTACCTCTGTGGTCCAAAGACAGGCATTATGCTTCGCATCTTTTAAGCTACATCGAACGAAGAAACAGTGAAAACTAAAGCTAAGATAGATAAGTTTACTTTTCGAAAGCTTGCTAAAGTACTTCTATGTAAAGTTCCTGTACATCGCTATAATGCTCAGTTTGTTATTTGTTGCTCATGTGATTCTTTGATGCAGTAATAAGGCAAAATATTAAACAAAAAAACAAAAAAAAAACCTTTTAAAGTGAAAGAGCCATTCAGAGGAAGTTAAACTTGGTTGAATAACTCTGACAAATCAGTGACTTTTATCAGGATTTTTATTGAGTGTTTGGTTGCGTTTGTCTATAGGGGGGTGCGGTTAATAATAAATGGGAAGTGTTTGTTGCTTAAAAAAAAAAAACGATAAAAGCTTTTCTCTCAGCACTATAGAAATCTTTTTAACATTTTAGTAAAACTAAATTAGTCATGAAAATGTACAATCACCCCTGCAACTTCTGACAAAGTCAAACTGGTGATAATCTTAATTATCACATTAATATTTATTACAATTTGATCTCTATGCACAACTAAGTTTGCACATCATGTTCCTTAGACGTAGATGTTGTCGTCCCCTGAAGTATTTGGCCTAAGATAGTTTTTGTTGCCTTTTTTTTTTTTTTTTTTTCTTCAACACCTGAAAGGTGATGTTAAGATGTCTCTGCTTTTTGCTTGTTTTCCTCAATGTTTGTTAGTCAAAGCATTATATGATATTTAGTAGATGACATAAGCTTTTTAAGAGCTTCATAAGTGGACCTCCCTAAACAAGTGAGACATTTAAATTTGTTTGCAAGTGATGAGAAAATTGGACAAAAAGGAAAAAAAACAAAAAATAATCACTTTAATCAAAACGTATTAAGTTTTTGGAAGTGAATCCAGCAAAGAGGCACATTTAACACCTTAATAAATAAATACTGACATTAAATGTCTCATTTAAATGTGGGAAAGCTGCTTATTTACACAGCAGTCCTAGCAGTGTGTATCAATTGGCCTCTCATCAGTGCAGACTCAATAGTTTGGTTCTCCAGTGTTGTGGACGAAAACCGATTTAAAAACACTTTAAGAAAACTCCTCCCACTCACTGCTGGTTATAAGCTATAAAGTCTAACGCCAAACCTTTGGTGCTTTTGTTTTGTTTTACTTTTTCCTTTCCTTTGGAAAAAAAATTTACCTCATTCGCCAGTTGCCATCACCGTGCTGCGGTCTGGGTTTTGTAAATAAGCAGGTTCAGCTGTTTCAGAGGTTTGATCTTTCCTCAGCAGTGGAAGTGGTTTTGTTGCATTTTGTCTGAGGCGGACCCTTGTACAGTACTGTAATATGTGTGCTTTGAAGCCATGTCAGCGCATTGTAACGTACTGTGTTATGCCTTTTTATTTTATTTGTTGGTTTTATTGGGAGGGAAGTTGATAATTGTTTTTTCTACATTAATATTTCTTTAACAGAAGTTAAATATGTCAAAGAAGAAACGGTCATTTTATAAAATAAAAAAAAAAAATCCACTTGTCATCGTAAAACCACATCTTTTATGTATAAAAAGACTAAAGGCATGATTTTAACTTTTTTCTGAGAACTTAGATGTCGTACCTAATTGATTGAATTTTAAAAATGAGTGATTTCAAAGACTTCTTTCTCCAAATAAAACGTCTTCTATGGTTTCAGGCCAGAAGCTTGTGTTAGATCTCATTTTTTAAATTGCTGTGTGTGTGTGTGTGTGTGTGTGAGAGAGAGAGAGAGAAGCCAGAGTATCAAACACTTTTTTTTTTATAAAATGTTGGCACATTATTCTTTCATTTTTATTGTTATAACATGGTACATTTTTGCCTGATTTCATACAATATTTGTGTTAACGTTTTTACATTATACGTAAGCAGAAATAGAAAAGTGTCATCAGAACGTACTTCGGTTGACTTATAGAATCAAACGTCAAGCAACACAGACTTGTGAAACAAATTATCAGTGGTGCATTAGTTTGTGCGTAGATTTCACTTTTTATTAAATATTTGCTATTTCACATACATAAGTAACAGTGTAGTGTTGTGTAATTAGCTGATGTTGGTAATTAAGTAACTCCAGCAGCAAGTCACATGCTTATGAATTCTTTCTTACAGGACATTGAATTCAATGACCTCAACTTGTCACAGTTGCAGATGTTCCAGTGCATTTTTTCTCTCTGAACTTGTTAGTTTGAAGCAACAAGTGGCTTCTGCAGTCTGACTGAAGATGATGCTGTTAAGCACTTTATAGCAGAAACCTGAAATTAGTTTGGAATAAGGAAGGACCACGGACAACACAGCCTCACCCCAACAAACCCAGGCCGTGATGCTGTCCTCCATCAAGAGCCACAGAGGAGACGTTAGTCTTCAGAAGGGACAGGACCAGACTGGAGATTTTTAGTCCGGTCGCCTTGAATCAACATCCAGACAGCCTCACCTGGATGACTGGGAATCGTCCCAGACACAGCCGTGGACGGAGCACTGAACGGGTCCAGGGGTCGGTGAGTGTTCATATGATTTGTTGAAAGAAGTTCACTTAGAAGACATAAAATGTCTTGAGATTAAAAACGTGACTGAAAATTGACACAAACCTCAAAACGCTACAAAATGACCACAAACTGAGCAAAAGCATAAAGAAAAACCTTGGTTTTGGAGTCTCGTACAGATGTGTGAGGGGCCCTTCGTCAGCCTGTGCCCAGGGCCCCATTTTCTCATTATTATTGTTATTATTATTACATCCTATTATTCTGTAGAAAGGTGAAGACTGCAGACGTGACTGGAGTGTTACAGATTTACTAAGATTGCTGAGCTGCAAAACATTAACAGGACTTAAAGGTCTTTAAAGATAATGAGTGGGTCCAGGATTTAGCACAAAAACATGTGGATGCTCTGGAATGTCAGTATACAGTGTAACTGAGTTAGTTTTGTGGTGATGCTAGAGTTGAAACGATTATCTGGTTAATGGATGAGTAGGTCACAGGTGAATGTTTGCTGGTTTCTGTGACCATAAACTAAAACTGTTTTTTTTTTAAACATGCCACTAGTCATTTTTAAGGATTTACTGACAGTAACAGTAAACACAATGGACACAATGTGCAACCTCTGTCTAAATGTGTTGTTTTGGGATTTTTTTCCTAATGCTTTTGTTTACTAATGTAAAATTTTGTCCTGGTCATTTTTTTTCTGTTTTTGGGCTCAGAAGTGATTAAATTCTGGTTGTTTCCTCTTTCAAATATGAAAGAGTTAAAAAATAATTTTCATTTATTTCTCAAATCCTTGACTGAATGCGTTTTCTGTCATTTTAGCCATACTGTAGTGTCTTTGTCTGTCAACACAGTGTCCTCTTATCTCGTCCATTTCTCAAAACCCCAAACAAATTCATCAGAAAGACGACATACTAAAAGCTGTCTTGTCTTAAAGGCTCCACTCACGCTTTTGAAGGTCGTAGCTGATCTCTGGCCAGAAGGCATCTGTTACTCAACAACATCTGTTCCTGTTACTCTCTTTCTCCCAGCATGCTGAGGGACACGGAGGCTCTCCCAAGGGTGGCCTTTTGTGTGGCCCATTGTCAATTCCATCATTGTCTGCTGAAGTCTGTTCCCATAATGCCACGGGGTTATAAACCCTACCAGAGGCCAACTCTGCTGGGCTGATGATTTACAGTTATTTGTGGCTAAACACAATCGGCCTCATTGTGGAGCAATTACGGGAGAAAACTGAGGGGAATTTAAAGAAGTGGTGATCGGGAGGACGTAAATTGCACAACCTAAAGTTGGCTTGGTTCTAATGTCCAGCTACTGTATGGCCATAAAAAACAAAAAGACAAAATTCGAGCTGCTTTGGTTGTGCAAAAAGACACTTTTGGTGGAAAGAGGACGGGTGGAAAACCAAAGCCCAAAAGTGTTAAATGTCCAGTAGGCGTAACTGCACATTGATCTGAATTTTAGAGCCATGAATTACCTGACTTGTTCTGTAGAGGGAGGAGAAACAGGAGTGGTAAATCTAGCGTAGGGACATTGTTTTTTTATGAATAGGCCCCCTCTCCTGTCTCCAGGGAGACACTTTCAACTTCTGGCAGGAGCCAACAGTGTCGGCATAGAAAAGCCCACTATGGGGTCACCAGGGAAAGACAACAGATGTTACTGATTAACTTTGCTCATGGACCCCTAAGCAAGTGTTTTCGGAGTGCTTGCAGATGGACACAACAAAAGTTGGACGCGGTTAAAATTTCACGTTTAGTAATATTTTATTTGGAAAAATAGTCTTGGCTAATTCCTTCATTCAAAACGAGTAATGGAGACGGTAACGTAACAATTTGTACAGTACAATCCCTCTTAAATAACATTTTCTTAAAAAACAAAAAAGTCCCATTGACCTGAAGTGCCTTTGCAAATATTATCATTTTTAAAAAAAAGCAACTTAAATACTCATAACAAACATCACAAATATACAATAGGAAATAAACATAACTCAAAATCATTAAATTAACATAAATTAAATCATAATTTTAAATCATAACTTTTTCTTGGTTTTTTTTTTCCTGTATTTTACAAAAGGACAATCTGTATCAAAAAGCTTTTTTCTTTTTTTTTTCATTAAGACAAAGGTATTTATGTCTCAAATTTAAAAAAAAAAAAACAAAATGAAGAAATGAACAATACAATGTCATAAATGGTTTGCAGGGCTCGGGGAAGAAAACACACTTCAGTTTACACAGTGATCAAGTATACATACAGTCTTCACAGGTGTGGCAATGGGTGCACTGCCCATGTGAACAGCCTCGTGAAGAAAAGGCCAGTATGGCCAAACATCCACCGTTTGATGCAGTTCCTGCGCTCAGCAACGGCGTGTGGGTTAGAGAAAAGGCTGGGTGCAAATGTTGCAGAAACGTGTCCTTTTAAAAGTTCCTTCTTTGCCCCGCTCCTCGTTAAAAGGCAGAACAGAAAGCTAAGTGGCAGTTTACTTTAAACCGTAAACTTTTTATTTTTTTTTTAATGTTTTTTTTTTTACCCCGCCAGTTCTTATCCCACAGGCCGCCGCTGCCTGCGCTTATTTTCCAGTAGAGAACCAGCTCACTCTGAATATCAGTTAAACATCTCAATATCAGCAGCAGTCTCAAGGTGGGACACCTCCCCCTAGGGTTAGAGCAGCATCTGAAGGAGTTTAAAAACTCTCCCATAGAGCAAATGAGCAACGGGCAGCCCACTGGTGGCGTGCTAGACCTGGAAAGGATCAAAAGACCAAAACCGTTAGTGGTTTTTTTTCCTGAAATACTTTTTACGCTGACAGGAAAAACAAAGTGAAAGCAGAACGTACCTCAGTTGCAATTATACATTCGTCCTTCTCGTCTGACATGACAAACACAGATTTGTACTTGGTGTCCGCACATGCGGACATTTCTGGGGCTTTCTTTTCTGATGCATCGCTTTAGGAAAGAAAGAACAACGTCATCCTCATCATATTCACAGCTTTGGTTTCAGACTATCGTTGAGTGATTGTTGCGTTTTCAATAAGAGAAATTTACCATTTTAAACGTTTGCTGCGTTTCTCCTCAAACTCAAACGAGTCCATGGATTGGCACTTGTCCTTGCAGGCTGCTTCCAGCATGGCCTCTTTAGCCGCCTGCTCATTGTTAACCTCGCGTACGAGGTTGTAGTCTGCAGGTGGATGGCGACTCTTGTAGCTGCTCCTCCCCGGTGGAGATCCTTCATCAGGGTCAGCGCTGCAGAAGTCCATCTTCTTGTTGATGTTTTTGACGCCGGGCATCAGCATCACACTGCCCGCCAGGTCTCTGTCACTGCGGTGACAGTTGTTGGTCAGGTTATTTATTGTCTCTACCTCAGCGACCGTCTCAATTTGACCGCCACGCTGGACTTTGGAGCGGAAAAATCCAACAAGCACAGCACACCCTGCCAGCAGCAGCAGCACCAGGGCCACACCCGACCCAACAGCCATCCACGGCACCTCTGACCCTTGGATGGCATCGTGCTCTGGAAGCAGGAACTGGCAGTTGCGGCCGCCGTAGCCAGGAACGCACGCGCAGACGTAGCGGTTGTTTCTCTCGTGGCAAGTGGCCCCGTTGTGGCAAGGGTTGTGTTCGCAGCGGCTGATTGGTGAGCTGCAGTTGCGTCCGGTGTATCCTGGCGGGCAGGTGCAGGTGTAGCCATTAGGACCCTCTTGACAGGTCCCCCCATTTTGGCAAGGATAAAGTGAACACTCATCTCCAGTGTGATCGCAGTTCGCGCCAGTGAAACCATCTGGACACTGACACAGGTACGAGTTGACAAGGTCCACACAGCGTGCACCTGTGGATGAAGGAGAAGCCTAAAGTCAGTGTATGTGGGCAACGATGTCATAACATACCTGGTGGGATATTCAAGGGACACTGAAGCAATATGCACATCTCCAACATGAAACGCGGGTACAGGGGGTTTACACTGCGTTGGACTCGTACCGTTGGAGCAGGGGCTGGAGGTGCAGTGGTCAATCTTCTTCTCGCAGTTGAACCCTGCGTATCCTGTGGGGCACTGGCAGAAGTAGCCTCCATCAGGGTTGTCAGCACAGCGGCCACCGTTAGAGCAGGGCCCATCAGCACACGTCATGGCACTCAGCTCGCAGTTGTTGCCATAGAAACCGTGCGGGCAAGTGCAGGTATATGTGTTTTCCAAATCCTGTGGGGGGAAAAAATAGAACAGGCTTGACATCGAGATCTGTCTTGCAACTGCAGCTGCTACAAGCTGGATCCTTTGAATTTCAGTTTGCTACATAAGGTGTTTGTCTGATTGTTGAACCCGTGAAGGATTTTCTGGTTCAATGTGAAGTCGAGAGCGCACACGAATAGAAGGCATTGAGGAGACGGTGTGAGGGGTCAGGCGAAGAATGTGCCAGACCCCGTTCACAGTTTACAGGGCGTCTCTGGTCTTATTTCGGGTTGGTGTAAGTCGACCACACAACACTTACAGTGCAGCTTCCTCCGTTGCGGCAGGGGTTGCCAGCACATTCGTTGACCTGGATCTCACAGCTGGCCCCAGTGAAGCCGGGCCTGCAGGAACAGGTGTAGCTGCCCTGTCCAGTGTTGCTACAAGTGGCGCCATTCATGCAGGGCTTGTGGTGAGTGCAGTAGTTGAGATCTGGAAAGACACAGCAGCACATGTGGATTAGCCACAGCACTACACATGGCAGGACAACAGCAGCAGCGACAGAACGTCTTTTTGTCCTCTGGCACATTTGACTCCCTCCTCTTCCAGTGGTTTTTTGTTTCCTGTCCCTGGCCTCCTGTCTTTGCTATTCATCTCGAGACAACTGTTGCTCTGGTTTTGTTCACAGAGCTGTTGCCTTTGTGCTATATCTGGATCTATTACCAGCTTTTTTTTCCTCTCCCATTTCTGTCTGTAGCCATAGAAATTCTGTCGAGGGACCAGGACCAGGATCTAAAAACCTCACGTTTCACTATTTTCCACATTGCTCATCCCTCAGTCCCCCCTAAACTCTTATCACACGCTCTCCCCTCACCTTGGTTGCAGAAGAGTCCCCCCCAGCCCTCCTGACAGTTGCACTGCCAGGGCTGCTGGCAGGTCCCGTGGAGGCAGCCCGGGTAACGAATGCACTCGTCGCAGTAGCGGCCTTTGAATCCCACTCTGCACCTGTTGTTGTCCAATTAGGGGGGGAACACCGGTCAGTCCACTCACATTACCTCATGTGTCCTACTAATTAATGAATGCATCAGTGAACCAGTGGGGAAAACATACTTGCATTCTCCGGGTTTCTCACAGAAGCCGTGCTCTTCATCGCAGCCTGGCAGACAAATTGCTGCAGAGGAAGAGAAAGAGAAAAAAAACCCACACATTTTAGGCCCAAAGTGACCAAGACAAAACTCGGGTTCGGGTTCTTTTAGTTTGGCTTTTAATGAACTAAAACTTGTCACCAAAAAGCCCAAAGTAATTGAAACAAAAGTAAGGAGGGGATCTTAAACCTATTAGCTGCTACCTATTCTCATTATCACCATGAAAGAATGTTCTGCTGTTGTACACAGACAAAGGAGGGAGTGTGTGTGTGTGTGTGTGTGTGCGCCACAGAGTGCTCACACACACGCATACAGACCCCTTCAGCCCACCCCACCACCCTCTTTTTTTTCTTCTTTGCTGCGGGTCAAAACTCTTTTATTCATTCTCTGTGCGCACACACACACACACACGCCCCTTAATGTCTCGGATTGGGGCAGATAAGAGTGGACAGCTGGCGAGTGTGTTGCCAGTGCGCGACAGCTGCTCCATTGTCTCCTCCCTGCCGGCAGCTGCCCACTTCAAACAATACCTCCCCTGCCTCGGCCAATCAGCGCCCGGCCCAATCCGAAAGTAACCAATCGGAAGGCGGCATGTAAATTTATGGCACGCGTGAGATTATTCCCAAAAACTTTCCTTAGAATAAATCAAGTGGTCGTGTGTGTGTGTGTGTGTGTGTGTGTGTGTGTGTGTGTGTGTGTGTGTGTGTGTGTGTGAGGGGTAAGGAGAGGGAGGAGGGCTTGCGTGTGGTGTTTACGCACAAGTTGCCTTCTAACGGCAACCAGATCTCATTATAGAAAAGTTTTTAGATAGTTTTTTTTTTAATTATTATTATCCTATGTTCCTATCCTATGAATTTTTTTAAGATGAATCCTACTCACGTTCGGTGCAGTACTGTCCCTTCCACCCGGCGTCGCAGACGATCTCCCCGCGCTCTCCACAGGTGAAGTGGCCGAAGGCGTCGTCTCTGGGCCGGCAGAACACCGAGCAGCCGTCCCCGTAGTAGTGCTCATCGCAGACGAACCGGTATGAGTACTTGAGCTCCGTCCTGCCGCTTGTGTGCAGGTCCTGGGACCAGTCCTCTCCCACAGTTAGATGCCTCTGAGTGGCCATGGTGCTGATAACGCGGTCTGGGTTCTCTAAAGCACGCGCGTGGAGACAAAGTGGTGGCTTGAGTCGTGGAAATGTTTAAATGTGTTAGAAAATTGAAAAACGCGGTGCGGCTGTAACCTACCTGTGGAGAGGTCGTCTTTGGAGTCGGCGTGTAATGCCTCAATGATTAGCGAGAAGGTCCCCTGGGAACACAAATGGCTTCGTGAGACAGGTGGCCAGCGGAGATGCGGCGATAACATCAAGCAAAAGCTCGAGGCGATTGTGCCACACACTCCCTGTGCTGAACTGCACAACCTGATCCGTGAAACTAGATACGTGTAAACTTTCTGCGCGCTCAACCCCAACTTGTGGTCCCAAATCGTGCCGCAGCTCGTGTTACGCACGGATTTATTCAAATAAAATTAAAAAAAAATGGCGCGATTTCACTGCTTTGACTCACGCTGAACATGAATGGCTGCACTTACCGGCCACGTGAAGCCGAAGTTAATCCTGATGGGGTTAGTGAATGAACTCTCCGGGATGGCATCGGGGACCTGGAACGAGTTGGAGCCGAGCACGGGCGTCACCGCGCCGCCGTAGGTGCACGGAGGCTCCGGGGAGGCGTTGGGCTGGTAGTGCTTGAGACAGATCCGAAAGAAGGTTTTACATTCGCACTGCTGCTGGAAAGACGAGGTCAGGCCTCCTTTGCAGCAGTTTTTGTTGCCCTGTACTCCCTTCTTGTTTAGGAACTCCTGCAACTTCAGCTCAAAAACTCCCGAACAAAGCCCCTGCGGAGGAAAGCAGCAAATTATCGGCAGCTATACACACAGTAAGGCACGTGTGTGTGTGTGTGTGTGTGTGTGTGTGTGTGTGTGTGTGTGTGTGTTGTGGTGGGAGTGATGCGGTGGAGAGGGGGCGATGCGCATTGTTTGGAAGTAATAGAAATGCAGGAGCTTACCTGGCACAGCAACATGGACATGACGGCAAGAGTCAGCGGGATGACGCGCCCCATAGTCAATAAATACATAATAAATAAATAATAAATAAAGTAAAAAGTTTCGGGGCTTGGCTTGTCCTCAGGTTGCCTCCTCCTGTTTAGTCCCTCTGAAGATGATGCATTGAGCACGTTTCTGTCGGTTTTCTCATCAACTGCTGCTGCTGGCGCTGTCAGCCACGCCGCTGGCGTTCATGTCCCGAGGAACAACCAAAAAAAAAAAAAAGAATAAATCCCAAATCCTAAAAATAAAACCACAAAATAAGATGTGTGAGCTTCTGCGAGGGAGCAGTGGTTGATTTAAAAAAAACAAACAAACAAACCAAACCAAAAAAAAAAACAGAGAAGTCCTCCAGTTCCGTTTTAAAGCGTTAATCCAGTGCGTAAAGTCAGAAAAGTTGAGCTCCTTATTTTTAAGAAAGTGTCAAATGTTAAGAAGTAGCTGTTTGTAAGAAGCCAGGGACAGATTCGTCACTGGGCTTTCATGCTTCCTTCTACCTCCCAACCGTCTTTCCTTACTGTGAACTATGCGTCTGTCTCCAGCAAAGGCCGCCCGCAGCCTGTTATATACGGCCTGGCACATGCTATGGTAATAACATGCAAATGGTTCCCTCCTCCCCGACTTCACCTCCCAATCTGGCCCTGCTCGCCACAATGGGAAACCACGCAAGTACCACAACAGGCTTCTCGGCAGCACTGCAACTTTGCAGCACACGTAGCGGTCACGTCTGAGCCCGAACGTGGGGACGTGCGCGAGTGTTTTGGCTGAATAAGGAGTCGAACTTGATGAGAGCGCGATGTGACGGGACATTCACATTACAGCCACGCGCATTGTGAAAATGCCGCATGTTTGGGGGGGAGAACACTTAAAATTCACGGGATTTACTGGAAATTGCTTTTTCTATGTTAAACGTGGGATCAAAGTAGTTCAGTGAGACGAGGGACATTTTCGATGCCACAGTTCCTCTCGACATGAGGATGTTAATGACTCGGGGTTTAATTGATCCGTCCAGCTGTTGCCTCACGAAACTCTTTGTTTTTGGCATCTTAAGATGTTTAGGATAAAATGCCAAAAAAACAAAAACAAACTGTGGGAAGTTGATTCAAAAATCTCCCTCAAAAAGAGTAAAAAGAAAAAGAATCTTCTTGATCAAACCCTGACTCGGTTAATTGTTTACACTCCTCCTCCCCCCTCCTCCTCCTCTCTTTTCCTTCTCTGCATGCGCACCCGCTAAATTTTGCTATTTCTGGTTTGTGGGAAGAATTTGTTGCTTTGAATTGACTGAAAAGACCAAAGAAAACATTCCTTGGCAGCGCAGTGCGGTGAGGTAAACGACTTGAGGGGCCGGACTCCTGCTTTTCCATTTTGTTCTCCGGGCTGAGCTCTGTGTGTGCGTGTGTGTGCGTGCGTGCGTGCGTGCGTGCGCGCAGTAGAGAGCGCGCGCACCGGAGTCGCTCGCGTGGCCAACATGAGGGGGAACTTTTGTTATTGTGTGTGTGTGTGTGTGTGGTGAAGGAATAAGTTTGCCTCCCCCCCCCAGCTGTATGGTAATTCGCCCAGCACCTGCTCTCCCCTCAATAACAGCGTGCGCGCGCCTCCCTTGACTAAGCGCGTGCCCACGGATCCCATAGCCTACACAATACTCTCTTTGCCCCCCGGCTTCCCCCCTCCCACACACACTTATCAGGGCACATTAAACAAACAAAACCGGACAAATATGGCGCATATTTACGTTTTCCTTCTTCTCCTCTTTAAATATTGAACACATTCTATTCAGCACCGACGGGTCAAACACACTCGGTCTATTCTTTGAGTCTTATTTGTGTTGAGCTGGTGTGTGCACGTGGATGCGCGCGCGCGCACCTGAATAAGTACCACGAGGTGGTGGTGGGGGGGGGGGGGCTTCTTAATTAGGTCGTTCATTAAAAGGGAGATTTTTTTTTCCCTGCGGGCCTAAAGCGAGCTCCACGTACATTACGTCACTGCGCAGTGAGCACGCCACGGCTGCCCCGGTGTCCCTTACCTGCTGCCATTGGAGCCCCCCCCCACTCCTTTCAGGACCCCAAAGAGTCACATGCTTCCATGTTTTCTTCCTAATTGCCCGCACGTCTGATGTCACCCAGCAGCTGATTTGTCCGTAGTTACTTATTACCTCTAATCAATGGCTGCAACAGCCAACCAAAGTCCTCCTCCATTAATAAACCTGTCCATCTCCCCTTTCACGGAGGACGCAGGCTGAACCGTGGCCACCACAATTAATCTCTGATGGAGACAAGAAAATCAATTATCTTTTCTGGCAAAGAAAATAGGTCTTTGGTTATGAAGGGAAGGTTTTACAGCTTCTGTGCTGAACAAGTCTCAGCTGTGTGTCAGCTCGCTGTAACTTTAATGAACACGTCTCAAATCAAAACGAAACCAGCCCTGAATTAAGATCAAACGTTTCCTGCAAGAAGTTTTGCCGTTTGCCTGTTGTGACTCGTGATCAGTCCACACACTAGGCCTGTTCCAGATCGGAACGCGTAGAACCAAAATGAAGACGCAGCCCACTTTTGACACACTTGTCTCTGCACTCTCTGTCCCTTTTGGCCAAGATGCTGCTGGCTGAGCTCTGACTGTTTAACTAAAGTGCTACTGTAGGGGGCTGCTGTAGTTTAACTCCTGCCCACCAGTAGCTGCTCCGAACAAAAAAGGGTGACTCGGGGTCTGACTATTCATCCATTCTCTGCGCTTTAATTTCCATTGATTGTGAATGCACGAGGGAGGGAGGAAGGGGGTCTCCAGTGAAGGACCACGACACGCCTTCAGACGCGGACAGACCCTTACGAGCCATCTGCCACTAACTGCGCCCCCCCATCCACATCCAGAAACTACGTTTATTTCCCAACTTCCCTCCCTCCTCCGCACGTCTCTATGCGCCTCTGTCCACCGGCTCCGTCTACACTCAACTGGAAGCATGTTAAAGGCCCTGTAACGGTATGGACCCTTCGGGGCCATATGGCGAGGGGGAAGCCAGGAGGGTTTTTTCTTTCTTTTTTTTTGTGGACCCCGAAAAAGATCCACCACATGGTCACTCGTGGGAACGTAAACACGGCGCGCATCACACGATATCGATCATCTGAAGCGGTGATTGGGCAGAGGGAGGAGGGAGGGTGATGCTATTTGATCAATGATCAATTCGCTTTTTTTTTTTTTTTTTTTTTTGGTGAAGGTGGTATTGATTGGCCCTGGAGTGAAAGCTCCGTCCCGCGGTGACGGCGCTGCGGTGGGTTCTGCCCTGAATGAGGCAGAAGAAGCAAGGCAGCACAGCAAAGACGGAGGAGGAGGAGGAGGAAAAGGCGAGAGGGGAGGGGAAGGGGGGGGCTAAAATGTAGGCCCTACTGAAAAGCTGAAGGAACTGGCACGTTTGAATCAGCACTTTCTCAGCAGAGAAGCCTTTAACACACGCGCGTGCTCTACGTGCTCAGTGACGCAAGCGCGCAATATTGTTACGGTGATAAATAGTCCACGTTACTACAGGATGTGCTGGATTTGGCTCTTTTCAAACTTTTGGAGATGATTGAACGTGGACCTGTACTGTCTGCGTCTGTCTTCTACCTGCTGAAGCAGAGATCAACAGGCTCCTTTGTGTCCAGATCAGATTACTGCGGCCAGCTGCTGGAAGAAGGGGGCCACAGGCCAGATCCGCGGCTCCCTAGGGCCCTCCGGGGCTCCGGGAGGCTTCCCACGGCTCCTCGAGGCTCCCGGTCCGAGCTGCTGTCTAATTTGCATACGCCGCTGTTAGTGGAGACGTGCTGAGCTTAAGTTTATGGGAAGAGTGCCGCAGTAATTACGTGGGGGGCCCAGAGACGCGCCTGCAAGTGTGTGTGTGTGTGTGTGTGTGTGTGTGTGTGTGTGTGTGAGTAGGGAGTGGGAGGCAAAGAGGGATGAGCTGTATTGGCAAGTCGCGTGCCAGTGTTTATGAAAACACATGTGCTGCGCGCCCCTGCACGACGCACCACAGCATATGCGGCTGTCCACGAATAAAATCGATAATAATTCGTCAACTCATACTGTGCCCGACACGTTCACCCACAACAAAGGGTCCTGTTAGAGCTGATGGCAAAAACCTAATAAATGAAGTGATTTATAAAGTTATTAGTTATTAAAGGGGTAAAAATCACATTAGCCAATTGACTGCGGCCCCTTTGGGGATATTATCTGCTTATTATAGTAATAATGAAGGGTCAATTTAAAGTAAAGGTAAAGTTTGTGAGAAGTATTTTCTAAATCCTAAATTTAGAAAAATGTTACAGATCAAAGTGTTTGGGTCTAAATGACATTTAGAGGACGTTGTAATGTTTTGACCACATGTTTTAAACTGAATAATTAGGCAAAACATTAGAACCACCTCTTAATTTAAAATAAAAATCCATGGTCTCTGTATTGACTCACTTATTGAAGTCACAAAGACACAGACTACATCCTGGTCCTTATCCAGCCTCAGGAGTCAGAGCATCCAATGCTATGTTACTCTCTGTGATAATGTGGAGCAGGCTCAGGCCTTAACTCTCAGTACATTTACTGAGCTGGTCCTGGAGCTTTGTGGTCTGCAAACAGCTGTTGGTTCTGAGTCAGTCGCTCTGCCAGTAACTCAGCACAGTCCGACGAAGGACTGTGGACGAAGACGGGACCATTTCCTCACCATTTTCTGAGGTGGTGTTTGAGTAAATGTCTCAACAGCTGTTGGATGGGTTGTATATAAAGTGTTGTTCCCGTTATTCATGGAGGATTGGATTTTAAACATGGCGATTGATTAATTTTGCACTTATTGGTATTATCATCAAACACCTGAAAGACTTTTGAGAATTTTGATTATTAAACCAAAATGTAAAATTCTAATTATATTAGCACATGTTCATCAAAGCCGTGTTGTAATAATTATAAATCAAATTATTCAGCAACCGTACTTTTACTTGAAGTATTTTTTTTATTTTTTGTATGTTACTTTAAAGTGCAGCTGCTAAATTCTACGTTGTGACCGTCAGACTCGTATTTTTCTTCTGATTTTATTCGCGAACGCAGTTGCATCAACTCCTCAGGTCCAAACCTGCGCCACAGACTGTACGATTCTCAAATATTTTGCGTCATACACGGGGTGAAAAAAAACAAAAACCACACACTTTTCTGCTCTATTGTTCCATCTTGGCTCAACCATCAGTGTGAATGATGAGTGAGTACATGGACACCCCCCCCCCCCAAATTCTAACTCTCCCTCTCTATCTCCACCACCATGAGCATCTGCCCAGAAATGAACAGATGTAGGCACCTGCGTCGTGGGCCCACATATGCGCACAAGTCCCCCTCTTCAGGACCCCCCCCCCGCTTCCATGAGACCCAGAGCCCACCACAATGGGGAGAGATCAGGGATGCAGTAACCAAATACTGCCTATCCCCCCAGGACACTCGCTCTGTTAGAGGCTTTGTCACCAGTTATATCAAGTGGCTGCACCGAACAATCTGCTGTATGACTGCTCATTTGAGACATAACATAATTCAGAGGGACACAGGGGCGGTGGGAGGAGGTGGGTGGAGGTGGAGGGGGGCGGGCTGGGTGCTGCAAAGAGGTGGCTGCCTGGATAATTTCTGTGGCTCCAGTATGAAGCGGTGGGTGTTTTTTTAAACTAGCAGGCTCAGGTTTTATTGCAGTTGGGGTTCGGTTGAATGGAATCCAGTTTTGGGATAAGTGGCCGTTGGGCCTGTTTGGAGGGCCCGGGGGTGGCAGGTGCTAGCTGGGGTAGGAGGATGAAAGAGAGGCTTGTCAGAGCAGGGTGGGTACGAGACCAGGTTACACATAAAAAGCCTTGTTTTTGTTCGAGAAAAGAGGTCCAACAGCCCACTGGTAGAGCAGCGGTGGATAATGGCTCCATAATAGCCCCCCATCCCTATCTCTCAGCTGCCACTGGACGACAGAGGATCCACACGCACCTGTTGTCGTCCCCCTATTGTGTCCAGCCAGCGTTAGAGTACACCTCAGGAATGCTCCCTGTCCAGAGGCCTGCCTGCTCGTCCCAGGAGAGAGCTTAGGCACGGTGGGACCATGGGAGGGTGTCAGGAGTGTGTGTGTGTAGGAGCTTTGGAGGGGGCCGGCAGGGAAGCTTTAGAGGACAAGAAGAAGGAGGGGAGGGGGAGGTGGAGGTGGAAGGAGAGGAACGAAGGGAGGGATGGTGCGTTCCTACAAAGCCAGTGTCCTCTCTCCTCCTGTCCAGAGAGCCCTGTCCTAAATCACTGGCCCCAGGGGGAAGGCTCTCCATTGTGAAGAGATGGCCCCTGCAAGCTGGGCCGCCAGCTGCCACTGGTGCAGCGTCAGGCCCCCCCATACACACACACACACACACACACACTCCTCCCAGCATCCCCTCCACCTTCAACACCATGACAATGCTCCCTGTGGCCGGGGCCACAGAGCATTAAAAAGGACTTGGAGGAGACTCTTGAAAAAGGCCACAGTGGAGCACCAGGTTTTTTGGACAAACATTAATAATGACAAACCCTGAGCAGGGTTACAGTCCACGACACGGCAACCGCACCATTGTAACCCCCGGCCCCCCTCAGAGCGAGGCAAACAGAGCCCTCAGTGAGAGGAGGTGTGCTGGTGTGTGGGACTTACTGTGGTTTGTAGTTGAGACTGACAAAGATCCACTGGGCTCCTCTTCGTGGACTTTAGAGATTTAAAATCCCAGACGCAGGTCTCTTCTCACACGTCCCCCGAAGCAATGAAAACATGTTTTCTCTTTCGTTTTGACAGATGCACCTTCAGAGATCATGAGTGTTTTGCGTATGAAACCTAATCAGGTGCCAACCTTTGGAGTCACGTCGTAAAACTGGCAAAGTTCACCGATACTGGTCCCTATCAAGTCTGATGTCACTTATCTCTTATCAGCTCAGGGTTGCAAAGTAACCACGCAGTTAGGCTCCATTTTGCTGCTACTTCATCCTTTTACTGCACAAATTAGTTTGATAACTATACTGAAAAGTGTGATTAATAAATAAAGGTTATTGATCCTCTAGTGTAAAATTCACGTCACCCGCACACAGGCTGTAATAATTAAGTGGTGAGCACATGAATGCATCAGGACTTATACCCAATGATACCACATCCACTGATGTAAAATGAGTTTTCTCAGCTGATACTTGCACGTTAGTGCATGTTAGTGTACACACACACACACACGTACACGCAGAGCATCCAGAACGTTTTCCCACCGTTTGTTACGTTACAGCCTTGTACACAGAGTTGTCTCGTAGCCACTCCTTTGTTATCTTTGCTACGTGCTTAGGGTCACTGTCCTGTCGAAAGATGAACCGTTGCCCCAGTCTAAGGTCCAGAGCTCTCTGGAACAGGTTTTCATCAAACATGTCTCTGTACATTGCTGCATTAATCTTTCCCCTCAATCCAGATTAGTCTCCTAGTTCCTGCTGCTGAAAAACATCCCCAGGTCTACAGGCAATTCCTTAAACTTCATGTCTTGGTTTGTGCTCTGACATGCACTGTTAACTGTGGGACCTTTATACACAGGTGTGAGCTTTTCCAAATCACGTCCAGTCCACTGAGTTTCCCACAGGTCGACTCCACTCAAGGATGATCAGTGGGAACAGGAAGCACCAGAGCTCAACCTGTGTTCTTATCCAGGGGTTAGATAAAGTCTGCCCACACTGACACACTGGGGAACAAAGTACTTTTTAAAGACAAGAATAAAAGCATCTCATCCATTAATCACAGGGATAAAGTAACATTACGTTGAGCTTTAATAGAGCTGAAGCCTCCTAATCACATTTTTGATGCTGATGCTGGTGAACGTGAGTGTCCCGCTGGGTTATTACATGTAACTGCTCCACCATTTCTGCTAATACAGGATGTAAACCACCATCAGCAGCAGCCTCTGGTTTGTAAAAGTCAGAAAACTTTGTCAGAGTTTGGAAAATCATTTCAGAAAATCAAATCTAACTTGAATGTGTCTTTCAGCATGTTGAACTTTTACCTTGTTTTTTTTTTTATGACCAGCCATCTTTACCGTCACACGTGACACTGGATTACACCCTTGTTTTTCCGTGGATAATGAAGAGCTGGGCCCAGTAAGCGCAGCAGAACAGAGCTCCTCGTTCACATCACTTAATTGAATCAGCTGTCATTTTGAAGGATCACTTTGTTTATTAGAAGTGAAGTAGTTCAGTTGCACCTGATGAGCAGGCGCCGGCTCGCCAGATGTAACTGTTGCGGATTCACTAAATAGACACATTCACTGAGACTTTTTTGTAAAAAAAAAAAAAAAAGCCTCCGCCGCCGCTTCTGCCGATCTGTAGGAGGATTTTCCCATCCATGGCTGAGGGAGGCGCACTCCATTGTGCAGCTTCTAATGAAGATTGTAATGATGGCTTGTCCATCTTTGATAAGAAACAGCACGCCCCTCATTAAAGGGCCCGGGGCCCTGGTTCTCATGGATGCCAGTCCTTCCCCGAGGTTGGACAGCAGGCGAGGGGAGGCGAGACGACACCCGTGGCACACGCCTGTTGACCGAGCCACAAAGCAAAAGCGTGTGACACTCGCCCCACCCCCGCTGCTCCCATTGTCCTCCTGTGGGTCCCACAGACAAGACCAATCCTGGTACCCTCCCACCCCTCACCCCTCTCGGCCACCCTCCCCTGCTCGCAACCACAAAAACCACAGCGCACACACTTCTGTCACTGCCCAACACACACACACACAGTCCCCTTTCTTCCTTTCCTTCTCTTCCTCACAATCAATTTGATCAATCAGCTGATCTTTCTCACACTGGCAGCAGGGGTTGGCCCATCACCTTCCCCCACTGCTTTACCATCAGCTGCTATGTAAGGTGGAAATCCATCATTGTGTGTGAGGAAGGTGCTTGCAGCCATTTCCATATGCACACACAAACACACACGCTTAGTGGGGTGTGTGGTTTTTTTGGGGGGGGGTGGGGGTTCTAATTTACTGATTCACATGCAGACAGTATTTCTTGGTGGTGTGGAGGGTGTGGCAGGTGGGTAGGATCTAGGATTTTAGGGATGCTGAGTGGTGATGGTTGCAGGATGGAGGAGGAGGGTGAGACACGGGGTGATGGGGAGGGAGGGTTGCCGCGGCTGCCGGGGTCAGGCCTGTGTGTCCTGGGAAAGTTGGGTTCTCCATTTAAATCTGCACATGTTGTGGCCTTCTGGTGGCTGCATGAATGCGCACGGTGACAGATGGCACCGGCCCATAACTATAGAGTCCGAGCACCCAAGTCCCCCGAGGGAGAGAGAGAGAGAGACAGGCAGAGAGGGAAGGAGAGAGGGACAGAGGGGACGAAGTGGAGAATGTAGCGCTCAGCTGATCCCATCAAAAAGAGCGATGAGGGAAGGAGGAAAGGCAGGAGGAAGGGGATGACAGTGTGTGTTAGTGTGCGTGTGTGTGTGTGTGTGTGTGTGTGTGTGTGTGGGGGGGGGGGTCCCTTAATCCCAAATTCTAAATTGAGTTAATGTATTTGCTGGGTCTGCAAACTCCAAAAGGAGGCCCAGGGTCCCCCAAGATTCTGATTAGATGTCTAGTTTATCACATGTTGGGTGAGGAGGGGGAGACTGTTTGTACATGAGTAGAATAGCAGCTTTGTATGTTATGTGTGTGGACAGGGTTTCTGGGGGTCTGGGTGTTTGGAGACAGCTTCTGGAGCAGGGCTGTCTCCTTTCACATTCCCCGTTGTTTTTCCACTGACTCTTCATTAATCCTGTTAAGCAGCGATGTCAGCGCCTGGTTAAAGATGTTTTTCAGAAGATTCACTCTGTCGAGGAGCCGAGAGACATGTGAGGACAAACGGGGAGTCTCATATTTATATGACTAAACTTAATTAAACATCTTCCGTTGGATATACATGAAACTAGCTGACTTCACTAGAAAACTCACTGCCTCTTCAAAAAAAATGGTCAAACAATGCAAGCTGGGAAGTCAGGCACAAAAAAAAAACCCCAAAAAAACCTTTCCTGTCCCTGTCTGTGCACTCGAGGAGCAGATGGACGCATTGAATCAGTTCCTGCAAATGCCAGTTCCCCCAAACTGTAATTGGGTGCATTTTTTCCTACTTTAACCGTTGAGATTCACGCTGTACCACTGGGACTCCTGGTACCTGGAAGTGATCACCATTTATTTAGTGGTAATTCATGCGAAAGCGTGACATAAATGTAGATCTGGTCACCTTTTCACCTGGGTTCACATATTGTCCTGTAAAGTTTGTGTTTGGTAGAAAAGAATCTGCAGGGAATCCAGTTGGAGCTTTGTGTGGAATAATACATCACAGAGCCAGACTTAACCAGAGCAGCCTGCAGCGATGCAGCGGAGACCAGTCGGCTCGGCGCTAAGGTGGAACTGCATAATGTGTGTGTTCACATGTGTGAAATGCTGTCGTGTTCTTTGCTGGTGCGTATGGTTTCACTCCCACTCATGGGTGTTTTTTTGTGTGTGTGTGTGTGCTTCTCAATGCATGGCAACAATTTCTGCCTCCCACACACACACACACACACAAACACAGACACACACACACCGCAGATTGCTGCTTTCTCACCATGTTGTTTCAGCCTCTTCAAAAAAGGAGTGAAGGTGCACGAAGAGCCTGGTTCATTTTGTCTGTTTTGACAAGAAAAAACACAGATAGTTTCGTTTGTCATTTTTCATGTTCAGTCAAACATGATCTTCAGTGATTAAGGTTTCTACCGTCCCACACTGTGTCATTTTGGTTGGTTCGAGCCTGTTTGTGGCTGGCAACACTTTATGGACATATGGAGCAACAGAGGGTTTTTGTCATTTTTGTTTAGCATCTTTTTGTTTGTCTTCTAACTTGTTTGAACAAAAAAAACTTCAGAGGTTCTGGCCCATAAGATCCCCTAAGGTTTTGGGCCCCTGGACCCTGGTGTCCGACCCATTCAATAATAATAATATTATTAATAATAATAATCCATCCAGGCTATCAAAGCATACTGGGTCAAATAACCAGGCAATGCTTTCTCTAGGATCTGCATGTTCTCCAAGATGTTGCAGGAAGACGTTTCCGTGGTTTTCATGTAGACAGTGCAGCTATTTGCATGTTTTAAACCCTCAAAATCTCACATCAGCTCAAGCGTTTACATAAAATTTGCTCACATCGCTGAAAACCGACACAACGAGCTGGATTAGGAAACGAAACGTGTATGTTGGTAATGTTCCTTCTGTTGATGAGGAATTCATGCAAACACAGAAAGGGTGGATTTTCCTGTTTGCCTCATTAGTTTTTTTTCTCTCCCAACACTCGCTGCAAATCTTCGCTCTCTCCCCTTTTGATGTTTTAATCTCCTCTCAGTCCCAGTGTCTGTGTCTTTCTGTCCCTCTGTGGACGCAGGATGCTCTGCTCACAGTGATGACTAGTGATGATTCATGCTGCATCAAGTTGTGCCTCCCGAGCCCACAGCTGATGCGATTCCACCGCCAGGGGTCGTCAGTCCTCCACATGGACCGAACACACACACACACACACACACACACACACACACACACACACACACACACACACACACACACACACAGGGCGGGGGCTGCAGGAGGTAAATGTAAGATGGTTTGACTGAGTGGAGTTTGGAGAACAGAAGCACTGAGTCAAAATAATAAAGAAAATGATTATAATTTTTATTATTATTTCTGCATCAGCAGATTTTGATCTAAATGTTATACAATCAATTGGCAGCAAGACTAAAAGAAGATAAAAACTAATGTATGTATGTATTTATTTTTATTATTATTATTTTCTTGGCCGACAAATTAACGTATTTACAGGACAATTAAACTTAAGAAGATATATAAATAAACGTATTATACATATTTAACTGTCTGAATGGACACGTACTGTACATCGATCTCTTTGGGAGGAAGCTGCAAAGCTTCGTATGGTGCACGTTTAAGCCTCTTAGGATTCACGCGCGCAGCAGATGCGTCACGGAGGATGCCAATCAGGAGCTCGTGCTGAGCGGAGAAACCCGACGGCTGTGACGCTGCGCGCTTCAAATCCCTGTCACGGTTCACAAAAAATAAAGAAAAGACGCTTAAATATTCGTCGGCGGCTCAAAGAGCAGCGGAAACGCGTGAGCTGGTGAGGACACCACCTCTGAACGGCCAGGAAATTAGTTCATGTCCGTCGGACGTTGCTATGCTCCCTCAGGACGTCGGAAAGCACAAGCCCCGTCGTGTGTCGGACCCGGTGGGCGGCGGAGACGGTTCCCCGCTTCCGCCTCGGCGCCTGAAGAACCGGGACTTCCCTCTGAGCGTGAAGCGCCGACGCTCCGGCTCCGCGCCTGAGCGCAAGGTGAACTGCGTCCTGGTTGGAGACGGAGCGGTGGGCAAGAGCAGCCTGATCGTCAGCTACACCACCAATGGATACCCGACAGAATATGTTCCCACAGCGTTCGACAACTTCACAGGTAATGTGTGACGTCAGGGCTTGTTTAGCGTTTCCCCTGCGCCTGAAGGTTCAGGGTCGAGGCGTTAGTCCCATTTCAAGGTCTACTGTTCTAAAGCCCGTGGATTGCGTCCATGCACGCTGTTTTGCTGTGTAACACGCCTCGCGCTGTCTCTTGATCTTCTCAGTGGTGGTTGTGGTGGACGGGAAGCCGGTGAGACTGACGCTCTGTGACACAGCTGGACAGGTGAGCTGCACCTTCTCTCTTCATAATCACAGGAACTTTTTTTTGGATCTTCTAGTGCAGATCGGATCAATCAGATTCACATGTCTTTCTCCCCCCACCCACCCCCCTGGTTTGCCGTGACAGAAGTGGGGGCTGTTTGATGGATCGATCAATGTAAGTCATCGGTGATCAATAAGTAGCTGTCAGCAATTAATCCTGCACTGAACATTCGAATCCCGGGCTGAAACCCCCTTAGTTTACCCCACAGTTAGAATCGCCCCCTGTGCTCAGCCACCCACCCCCCCACCCCCCCCTCAGTGTCACCCTGTGTTTGTGTCACCCTGTGTTCTTTATGTCCAATGGCTGGTTCTCCACCATGGTTCCAGATTTCCTGATACAACGTGAAATGTTAAAGATTTGGTGCTTTGTTCAAATTCAAAACGCAGCATGTCTTCGTAGAAAGTGTCCCCGGGACTCTGGACCATCCAGAGACACTTTTACAGGAGCTTTTATAGGAGAAGATCTTTTGGTCTATGTGGGAAAAGAGCAGAGAGGAACAAATTGTCTATTTTTTTCTCCATCAGGACCATGTAGACAAAGATTAGCTATGATCCAACAAGGCTTAGAGTAAATCGACATTTGAAGCCTCCTCGGTGTTTTGGCGGCTGCTGGTTTGTTTTCCCTTTAGCATCAGAACAAAAGAATAAAAGAGTGCGAATCTGAAGCCAAATTCAGCCTCACAAAAAGACTTTCTACTTGAAAGAAAGAACCAAAACCTTGTCTGTGTGATCAAATCCTCTGTGCTATTGTTGTCCAAACTTACTACAATAATGGCAACAAAAAGGCCAAAATATTTGAAATAATCCATAACAGAGACAGAGACCAGCTTTTTAAGAACGTTGTTGACTTTTAATTATTCTGTGTTCTTTGAGCTGTTTTTCAAAATGAATGATCTCAGTGTCAGTCAAGACAGTGACTGACTCACCTGTTCGGTTTTGGTCTTTCCCATGTCTTTCCGTAGGATGTGTTGACATGAACCGCCTGCAGCTCTAACCCTATTCTCTCTTTCATGAAGGATGAGCTCGAGCGCCTCCGGCCGCTCTGCTACAGGAACGCAGATGTCTTCCTCCTTTGCTACAGTGTGGTCCGTCCCTGCTCCTTCCGCAACCTGATCAACAGGTGGGTTCCAGAAATCCGGCAGCACTGTCCCGGTGCCCCCGTGGTCCTGGTGGGCACCCAATTGGACCTGAGGGAGGACGTCCAGGTGCTGATCCACCTGGCAAAGAACCGGGAGCGACCGGTGAGCACGGAGGAGGGACAGCGTCTCGCCCAGGAGCTCGGGGCGGTGAGTTTCGCAGAGTGCTCGGCCCTCACCCAGAAGAACCTGAAGGACGCTTTCGACTCAGCCATCCTCTCCAGCGTCCAGCAGACGGACAGCGGCAGCATCCAGCAGCAGAGGCTGACTCTGAGGAAGAAGACGCCCGACAAGATCAGGAGCCTCACGGATACCTGGTGGAGGAAGATCAACTGTCTGATGGGAGAGCAGAGCTGCAGCCTCAAGTGAACCTGGGTCACATCATGTTTGCAAAAACCTGGTAGATTTGGTTTGTTGTAGACAGAAGGTGCCATATGCAAGTTTGTGACTCACGGAAACCATGAAAGGATGTTAGGTCAGGAAACCTCATGTTTTTCTGTCCTGGTGTTACCTGCGGATCACAGGCTCCACGTAGCCTAGAACAGACACTAATAATGTGGCCAGACCCAGGTTTGGTTTACTGTGAGGACTATGGTCTATCCAATCTTAGTTTGGACCGAATGTGTGTAAATTCCAAAACCCCCTGTACTTTGTGAGTCAGTAGATTATTAATTTATTTCTACATGGATTTGTGGTTCGTACCAGCTGTTCACAGGATCCTTTCATTTGACAAAATAAACAGCTCAAAGATGAAAATCAAATGTCAGTGACCAGAATTTTAGTGCTGCAAACACATCACCAGCTTCTTCAGAGCACCTGCCCCACAGCGCCTGTTAAAATGACCCCAATCAGGAGTGTGAATAAGGACCGAGTTTCCTCTGGTCACCTCAGACCCTCTGACCCCTACCATAACATACCAGCTAGAGGAAGAGCGTCACTGAGGTTAGTTGCCTGTAATCTGTAGGTAGGCTAAAGATCATTTTGCTCGGCTCCTGTGGCCTGGTTGCAGCCTGTCCTAATAGGAGCAGACAGGACCACCTGGACCGGATTAGACCAGCAGATGGAGCCTGATTCTTTTTACACCACAGCATCACAGCTCCAGGAGCAGAAGGAGCAGATTCCCCCTCCTTCAAGGGCTTATCTAGTTCAAATGTGAGGCCAGAGTGTGAGGGAAACGTATTTATAGCACATCACAAACCGAGGTTCTAAATACCACCGTCATCCTGCGGGTTTACACTAACATTGACCATCATCACAAACCACATCTCCTCAGCTGTAAGTCACTAAAACTCATCTGAAAACATATATTACACACATTATTGTAACCTTTAGGGGTCCAACGGCTCGTCACTGGGACTGTACCTGTCACGCTGGGTACTTCTTTGTACCCTTGTGGTAATAGCTGTACTCATTATTCAGCACCATGCAACGTGAGTCCACATTTAACTTAGGAATAATAATTTTATTTAAAATAGCAAAATTTCATATCCACAAATCTACTCAAAACTAAAACTGAACTACTACTGTAAGTCTACTGAAAGTAGTTGGGAACATATGCACCTTTCTGGCACAAAGTGCATCCAGAAAGTTTTCCCAGCACTTAACGTTTTCCACATTTTGTTATCTTACAGCCTTATTCCAAAGTGGATTCAATTCATTATTTTCCTCAAAATTCTACAAACAATACCACACAATGACAACGTGGAAAACCTTTGTTGGTAATCTTTGCAAATGTATTAAAAAAATAAAAAGCGAAAAAAAATCACACGTACAAAAATATTCCTCCCTGACGAAGGCCCTTCTCTCTCTTGATCGCTCAGTTTGGAAGAGTCCTGCTGGTTCCAAACTTCTTTCGTTTGTGGACGATGGAGGCCGCTGTGCTCATTGGGAGCTTCAATGCTGCAGATATATTTCTGTGCCCTTCCCCAGATCTGTTCCTCTATACAATCCTGTCTACAGGAGATCCACAGACACTTGCAGACACTCAAAATTGAGCTCTGGTGGATCCTGTTTCCACTGATCATCCTTGAGATGTTTCTACAACTCGTTTGGAGTCCACCTGTGGGAAACTCGGCTGATTGAACGTGATAAGGCAAAGCAAACACCTGTGTCTGTAGAGCTCCGATCTACAACCAAGGTTTGGCATTAAACAGACAAGTAGGTGTGATGTAGTTTCCCGTCAACGTAAATTAAGACGTAGACTAATAAAATAAACACTGTAAAATTACTTATCAGTCTTTATAAAAGCCTTTATTACGAAACCTGTCCTGAGTCCAACTCACTGCATTTAGACAGTATGTGAAATTAGAAGTTGGATGTCATTTACGTCATTTGTGATCAGTGTTGTTTTCAGCAGCATGATGTTCAGGAGAGAGGTGAGAAAGTTCAACAGGTGACCTTATTAACGTGGCCTAAATTCCCCTTCGAAGGCACCGACAGCTTGAAGGTGCGATTACCTCTCTGAGCATCTGGCAGAGTCTGGGTCTCTCTCTGTGTGCGCTGATGGAGCTGTTTAAACCTTAGGAATATTTCTGCCGCGATAAACCTCGTTAAGGTGGACAGAGCCGACATTTAGAGCTCTGAAGTCCTGTTTCTGCTGCATGACATTCACTGCTGAAGGACAATCCTGATTCACAGCAGACTGAGACGCCACATTTACAGATTTACACTAACAGCAGCTTAAAAGTCTACAGCACTTCCAACGTGACGTCTAAGAAAGATTTCGATTTGAAGGTGGCACCAGAGGAAACATATTGTTGTTACCTAAATCACAAATACTTAGCAAGCAACAGTTAATAATGAGCTGTGATAACATAGCAATACAAATATGGAAAAGTAGCATTTAAACAGGAGCCTGACCAGAGTAACCGGAATGGTGTTCTGGTTATTAATACAGAATAATTAGATATGCACATTTGCCTTTTCACACACTAAATAAATATTTATCATATCTAAACACACAATATAATATATAGGTAGGTATATAGGTTGTTGTTGGGTGCCCCAGTCTGACCACCCCATTATTACTAGACCCACCCCTGCATATGAACATGGAAAACGCATAAAAATGAATATTCTTTGTTAAAAAAAAAACAAAAAAAAAACTATGACAAATGATGAAGGCTAATGTTACAGGCTCAAAATAAATGTGGTCTTCATCGTGGTTTGAGATCATTTTAGACCAGGGGTCACCAACGTGGTGCCCGTGGGCATCTTCACATAGATGAGTATCATTAATTTAATTAATTACTAATAATAACATATAATTAAGGGTGAATTGAGCGAATTTGTTATTTCAAAAGTGCATATTCAGCTGGTAGCCCTTCGCATAATTCGTTACCCAAGAAGTAGCTCTGTTTCAAAAAGGTTGGCGACCCCTGTTTTAGACGCTGTAGATCCGGTTGAAATGTATTGTTTTACACTGAGAGGTTTTTCTAATAATTAAAATTGTGGCTAATATGCTTTGCTGTATTAAATTATCAATGCGGCCTCATGCTGAAAAGTCCATGTATACACAACAAACCACAGGTCTGTGGCGTTTTCCCACTCAGCACACTTTTCTGACTGAGCTGTACACCACAGATGGATCCTCAAAAGCTGCTGGACCTCTTCTGTGAAGAAACAAAAAATGTAATTATATAACATTGTTAATCAACCTATGACAAAACCAACTTGAAATGGACGATTCAGAACTAAATGCCTAAAAGAAAAAATCTAATTAACGTTGCGTCCAGGTGTGAAGAGCAGCTCACAGTGGGGTAGATTGGATGCCCTCCAGGTTGTTGTACAGACTTTCACCCTCCAGGCCGTCGCCTCTCTGGAGCTGAGCTGGGCTGAAGTTGCAGTACAGAGCGTCAGGTTGTTGCCTAGTGAAGTGGACGCTGGCGTACTGAGTTTCATCCACCTGCTGACCACACAGACACGATTGCCTTAACATTTTCCACGCATTCCTACCTGCTGATGAACAGAACTTATGCATCATCAAAGAGTATTGAGTGAGCGCTGACTCCCAGAACTTGCAGTGTATTGAATTTATTCATCTTGACATTAAGGAGCTGTTGGATGCTTCCTCTTTACTGAACGTTTATCAGATAGTGGAGTAATTGTAAAACAGGAAGAGGTAGTAATTGACAAAGCTCAGTTGGACTTTAAATCTGTTGTGTGGGACATTAAGGGGTTTAGCATGAACATAAGAAAACAGGATTCCAAATGTAGACTGAGCAAATGTGTTAACAAGCTAACTACCGCCATTAGTGTCGTAAGGAAACTTTAAGCTTAAGGGAACTTTAAAATTGCATTAGTTGTGATTACGGCCACATAATTACCTGTCAGGGGGAGTTAGTTTTTTCAAATGCTGAAATGTTGGAATCACACACTGAAATCTGGCTGAAGATGTCGACAAAACAGGAACAAAACAGTTCCTGTGCGCAGGTTTGTCGTCTGGCCGCATGTGTAAATGCAGCTTAGTATTTTCTCTTGTATATACTTCAGGGACATTCTGATGTAGAGTTTCTTAATAATGGTCTGGTTTAAAACAGCCAAACTTAATTAGAGCTGTAATCTATGTAAAAAGGGAAAAACTTAGAACTTTTCAGAAAATCTTTACATATTACTTGTATTTAAGTTTGCAGTGACTAAAATGATTAGTGAGGACTGAACCTCTCGTCCTCACCTGTTCGCTGGGGTGTGGCCTCATCACGTCAGATCGCGCTGACTTTTCTCTTCTGACAGAAAAATAAATCCATAACAAACATTTGAAATAATGAAAGTAATGAATAGCACGAATGACGCATGACAGACTTTAGCTGTCACATTGTAATTCAAGCTGCATTAATATGCCAAGAAAAGGATTTCGACAGAATTCGGTTTGATTTTTAACCGCAGAGAAACTGAACTGCTCACCTAATCCACAGCAAGAGGAAGAGGAGCATGAAAGCCAAAAGAACGGCAGTGATCGACAGAGTTACTGGAATCTTCCATTTATCTGAAAAACAATCAGTGGAAAGACAAACTGTACAAAAGGGTTTTATGGTGTGTAAGAACCTCATCCACCTTCCAGAGTCCAGGATATGTGACAAATACAGGTAAAATGTGCAGTTCCCAGGTGTGTGTAGGTAAACTGACACATACTTGTCTTAAGCATCAGATGTAAGGTGGAGTTCTGACGTCCTCTTGTGTTCTGGGCTTCACAGTAATAATTCCCACTGTGTTCAGGTGTAAAGTCAGTGATGGTGAAGATCTGTCCTGAAGCTTTTGGTGAGTCTTCATTCTCCTTGTACCAGGTATAATTAGCTGCGGGGTTAGCATCACTGCTACAGGTCAGAGTCACTGAACTACCCTCCACTATCTCAGCAGAGGGACTCACTGACACAGAGGGAAGCTTTGGAGCATCTGGAGAATGGAGAAAGGAACCAGCGAGTCATTTTTAGTCGCTGTCCTGTCAACTGTAATGTGCTTTTAATGAATCCTGCCACTTACACTGGACATCTATGAATACAGATGTAGAGTGTTGATCCTCAGACTTGCAGTTGTAGGTGCCTCTGTCCTCAGAGCTGATGGAGGTGAAACGATAAACTCCTCCTGAACCTAGAGGCAGTGATTGATTGTCTTTGTACCAGGTGTGTTTAGCTGCTGGGTCAGCATCACTGCTACAGGTCAGAGTCACTGAACTACCCTCCACTATGTCACCAGAGGGACTCACTGACACAGAGGGAAGCTTTGAAGGATCTGGAGAATGAAGAGAGATTATTAAAATATGATGGTTTGTTCCTACAGGAGAAGATTAATGCTGCAAATCTTCTGCTGTTACATTGTTACACTGGGTCAGTTTGAAATTGCAATTAATATCATTGACTGTTTATTGACTTACTTGACATAACTTTGTCAAAGTTATGCTACATTTAGCAAAGTAAACATTTACACACGTATTTAGTTGAAATGAAAGCAGGTCTGATTTCAGTGCTGATGATTAGATTTCACAGTTTGTTGAAGCTCAGTCTGGACTAAAATGTTTCAGCCAAGGTTGGTGTAAACTCACACACTGCAGGGGAACGATGAGCTTCATGTCCTTTGAAAGCACAAGAGATTCTGTCTCCAGGAAAGAACTTGTCTGTATAAACAGAAGTTTGCTCCGTCGTTATTTTCTCTCCATTTTTGAACCAGACGTAGGATCGACTTCCTGCTGGACGACAGCTGCTGTCACATTTCAGCTCAGCCTTGGTATAAGAACGGAGGACTGTTACTTTGATCAACTGCACCTGCACATCTGGATATGAGAACAAGTCATTTGTCAATGGACATTTCAATATAAAGACACACTCTTTCTATTCTAGAATAAATATGCGTTGGGTCACACATGTCCTTGTTCTCTGATGGTTTAAATGGACTGTGTTTTTAGGTTTGTGTTGATCAGTACCTGTGACAGTCAGAGTTGTTCCAGGTAAACTGCTCCTCCATTCAAAGCTCTGTGTTATGAATTTGAAGTGATACTGGGCTGAATCTGTCTCTCTCAGCTCAGTGATTCTCAGAGTGGAGCGTCCTGTCTCTGTCCCAGAGACCTGAACACGACCTGAATACTGGGAGTCTTTACTAAGATCCTGAGGCTGTGAGGGATTCTGCCACTGACGACCAAGTTCAGACCTGAACCAGAGTTTAGATTCCACATAATAATAACCATTGTAATTACATGAAATGTCCACTGATGAACCTTTGAAGGCACAGATTCTTCTGTGAGTGTAAGTCACTCTGTTGCAGGATTGATGAAGGACACCTGAAAGAAGATGAAAATATTTTAAACAGCAGCAAAAACTACATCTGTCAGTGCAGCAGCAGTTTGTGATGGTGTTTGACGTTATGGTCATGAGAGCTGAAATTAAACCAGTGCTTAGTACAAACTGCAGTGGGACAGTGCAGCAGGTAAAGGTCTCCACCAGGTGGCATCATGAAGAAGACTGGACTCACACACTGAAGGAGAGGGGAACTGCTCGGATCCTTTTGCGGCACAGGAATAACTGTCTGGACGATCAAAGTATTGTTCAAAAGAAGGGTTCTCTTGTTGAATCTTCTGTCCGTTCTTGTACCAGATGTAGGAAGGATTATCAGGCAGACGACAACTACTGTGACACGTTAGCTTTGCCCAGGAAGGATAAAGAACAGGGTGAGACTTGCTCACCTGCACCTGAAGAACTGGTTGTATAAAGAGAGAAACTCAGATAAACACAGACACATTCACTGGGAGAAATGTTTTCCAGTAATATCAGGGTCTTTAATCAGGTACTGACTCATCTTGAGATGAAACTCTTACCTGTGACAGACAAAGTGACTCCAGGTGAACCAGTGAATCTCCCTCCTGGTTGGTTTGTGCTGAACACAATCTTATACTCCGCTGAGTCTGTGTCTCTGAGGTCTGTGATTGTCAGAGAGCAGCCTTCATACTGCACACGACCTTCATACTCTGGGTCTTTTCTCAGATCCACAGGTTCGTTGTCAGTCATCTTAGTAAACCACACAGCTTTTTCAACTACAGTATTTCTTCCATTTACACTGTCTGGGTATCTGAACGTGCAGCTGATGTCCACTGTTGATCCTTCTGCAGCACAGATCTGATTAGAGGTGTAGGTCACTCCCCAGTCATTCTGACCCTGCACCACTGAAACACAGAGCACAGCAGAAACCACAGTCATTTCATGGGGTGCAAAGATGTTTCCATGCTGTCTACAATCTACAACATTTTTAAACCAATTCTTATAATCAGTCCACTCTGCTCTGCCAGAGGTTTAGATATTAGACGTCTGAAATCACAATTACTTAAAAAACTAGCACAGTACACACAATATTAAAATGGCAACATGTAAAAGAATGAGGAAGTGATATGTTCATATGTCAATCAGGGAAATTTTTAAAAAAAGCAATATTGTATAAGTTTGATGTTTGGTATATTGTCTAAACACAATACTATAATATGTTGTAGCAGCTCATAACAAGCAGTCAAACAATGATGAAATATTAAAGATGCAGATATTCACAACCTGTGACAGAGTGAAGCAGGAAAACAAATCCAGCTGCTGCTGTAAATGCCATGGTTTCAATTCAACTTTATTTATATAGTATCTATTCACAACAAGGTCATCTCAAGGTTGGGGTGAGTGGAAAGTGAAGAGGGAAAAGAAAAGAGCAACAGTCTAAACCTATAGCATTATAACTAAGAGCAGGTTCAGGATGACTGAGCAGCTTTAACTACAGTAGCTCTTCCATCTACACTGTGTGGGAATCTGAACGTGCAGCTGATGTCCACTGTTGATGTTCGCTTCAGTGTCACCCGCAGACAACGTGTTAGCGAGTGGCAAATAACTTCCCTTTTTAGATGAACACATTTGAGAGGCCACAATAAAGGTGTGTGATAAGTTCTGCTGGCCCCCCAACAGTTTCAAAAACTTTTATTTTTTTTAAATTAAAGTGGCTTTTGATGGATTAAGGTAAACTTTTTACTAACCTTAACCATTTTTATGAAGTGCCTAACCATCACCAAGCTGCTGGATTTCCAGTTGAAATCCTGCTTTTAGAGCAAACCAGTAAAGTCGGGATCCGTATCAGTAGGTCGGGACAAATAATATTGGTGTTATAAGGAAATACAAAGAAGTGAAAACACAACAGGCTGCCAGATAGTTATAACTGTATTCTACAGTGGATGTCGTTAAAAATAATCAAAAATAATTCTAATTTGAACTCAGGAGTTTTGTAAAAAAAATACATGAAATAAAAATAAGACATAAAAAACAAGTTACATATTCATTAGCCTATTTAAAACTGTCTATCAAAACAATAAAACTGCAAAATGTAAAGAAATTGTGGAGCTTTAATAACGATGGATTAATATGTTCACAATTCAGCAGTTTACATTCATTTGGGAGTTACACTGAAGGGGTCACAACGTTAACTCTAACCCCTAATAGTGCTCATTCAACTTGTGCAAATGTTTCATCAGAAGCAACAGAAAAGTTCAAGGTGTGTCACAGAAACGCATCAACTGAAAATCATTTCAAAATAGAGGAGAGAAAAAGGCAAAACATAATAAACTTAAGCAATTACATAGATACAAATGTGGACTAAGAACCAAACGGGATAAAGCTAATAATAATCACCAGCTGGGAAAAGTGACATGAATAACTAAAAGAAAGACGACTATCTGAGTGACAGGGAAACTAAGGAGTCAGAACAATAATAGCAACGCAGGAGGAAATTAACGGATCAGAAGAAGAAATACTACAAAGCTAAACATGACAACAAATCCAGGAATACAAATTAAACAGACCCAGTAGGAAACAAGGAGGAGAAATACCAACAAGACTAAAACAACTGGAACCGATTAAGCAAAACAACCAGAGTAAGTAAAGAATATCGACATGAGATTACAGGGGAGACGACAAACCAAGGAAGACAGAAGAAGACTGAGCAGGAACAGATGGACCTAAGAGTGCATGGCTAAGGAGAGCAAACAGGATCAGACACACGGACAAAGAGAAGAAGGTGCACAGGTTCAGGGGACGATAACAATAAATCAGGAGTGTGCACATTTAGAGACGGGGCTGGAATAAGCTCTAAGGGACAAATCAGTAAACCAAACATCAGACTAAAGTAGCAGACGACGGTCAAAAAACAGAGGACGAGCAAATCCAGGAACATGCAACAAGAATCTGGCCAATGACTCCTCCAGAGGGCTTAAATGGAGAACAGAACCAAAATGAAGTCCGGACCCAGGATCACGACACAAGGCCACAAAAAAACAGGTTATAGTGCAATAATGAAAAGGATTTTAGTGCAAAAGTTTGCATCCCCCTTCATAAACCTATTACAAGCTACCATTTTGAAAGTCTGATGAAAGAACAACCGTACTGGCTAAATGTGTCCGTTAAATATTAAGCAGATGAACAAATTCTTTCAGCATGTCACTATATTTCAAATAAGACACAATGTACAAACTCGATAACTTGTTGTTGTCAGTGTCAACACAAACGTTCATGTACTGTGATAACAAGCAGCTGCAACATGTAAAAATGTGGACATACAGAACCTGTTAAAATCAGAAGCAGGAAACCAAATCCAGCTGCTGCTGTAAACCCCATGTCTGAACTCCTGCTCCTTCTGCTGTGGCTGCAGATATGTTCAAATGTTCTTTAGGCTAATCCTGTCATTCACCGGTAAAGTAAAAAAAAACAAAAAAACATACAGTAAGAAACATGAGAACAAGAAATGTTTCTTACAGTGAAGAGTGCAGACTTTGTTTCTGCCATGTCACTGTTGCAAACCCCAACTTTCAGCGGTTTCCTTCCTCTTTTGTGGTGCTAATTTCGTAAAGGATCAAAAGAGCAAATGTGGCCTTTGTTACTTCAAGCACCTCCTCTGTGATTATAAGCAGTTTCTGCCAAAGCAGAAGTGGTTTTAAAATACTGTGATGGAACCTGCCCTATTCTCACCTGATAATAATGAGTCATTCTGTGGTTATGTGCATGCAACACTTCATGCTGTGATGCTGACCACCTTACACCTGCTAAACGCTGCTTTCGCTGATCTGTCCAAACTCAGCTCCCATTACTCGCTGTTAAGTCTCTAAACAATAAACTACTTTGTCCGATGTAGCTGCTGTTACCCGCGACCTGCAAGTAAGAATCCTTGACAAGAAATCATCAACACTCACGGTTATTCGATGTCAAATGCATTTTTTTTTTTTAAATCTCCTGGCAAATAGTAATTAATTGCAAAAGCGATGACATTATACATTTAATCACATACAACTAAAGTACAGTTTACAGTCAGATGTCATCAAAATGTTAGTTTTAGCAAAGAATAAAGTGGTGAGTGGTGAGTTTATCGTTTCTACATCTGTCAGTCATGTGCTACTCATTTACAAAACTCTAAATGAAACAGCAAAGGTCTGTGTTGAAAACCACTTGTTGTTTATTAGCTATGAGGCAGCTACTGTACAAATGGTTGAATGCTATGATTTCCCATGGAGAGACATATTTACAATGCAGCCACTCTGGTTTGCTGTTTTACGAGTAATACAGAGACCCCACCCCCCACCCCCAACTACACAAATACACAATTGTACGGTGTTAACACAGCGATGCAGGTCAACAGAGGAACAGATCATCACAGAGGGGACCAAAGCCAACGGAAGGTTTGCAGCATTATTGCATTACACACATGAGCAAGACGGGGAATTACAGTGTTGTTCCTATTGAAAAGCAACGTGATGTGTCACTGTCTCTTTGTTCTGCAATGATGAGCTTCAGGGTGCACATTCTCCTGCAGGACAAGTGTCCATCTGAGTGGGAGACATGACAAGAGATAAGATGCCAGTGAATCTCAGTCATGAAACAAGCTTGTGATTTGATCTCATATTTATTTTAGATGGTTTGAAGCAAAGTTCTTCCACGTAATTGTCCTTTGGTTCAATCAGCAGTAAATTCCTATGTAATCATGGTGAGATTTGTCAGTATGAGATTGTCGACGTGTCTCTCTCACCTTTATATTCTCTTTATTGCTGTTAGCTTCAGCAGTTGAACTCTGTGGAGTTTTCTTCTTGCTGAATTTAAACCTGTAGCAACAGATTCAACAGTCTTCATGATGCCAAAACAATGTGTGTATTGTTTCCTTTCTAAGTGAAAGATCTGAAATAGAAGTGATGGATTGTTCATGTTTTACCTCATCCACACAATCAGAAACAAAGACATCAGCGCCAGGATCAGCAGAGTCAGCCTAATGATATTCATAGTCATTATCAGGTTCCCTAGAAATGGAGATAAAGCAGTTATATTAAATATGTCTAACAGATAGAGTCATATTTATAAAATGAAGATGTTGTCTTTGCACCAGTTGTGGTTTGCTATTTAATAAAATGAGTGTTGGAAAGGTGTGTGTAGGTAAACTGACACATACTTGTCTTAAGCGTCAGATGTAAGGTGGAGTTCTGACGTCCTATTGTGTTCTGCGCTTCACAGGAATAATTCCCACTGTGTTCAGGTCTGATGTCAGTGATGGTAAAGATCTGTCCTGAAGCTTTTGCTGAGTCTTCATTCTCCTTGTACCAGGTATAATTAGCTGCTGGGTTAGCATCACTGCTACAGGTCAGAGTCACTGAACTACCCTCCACTATGTCACCAGAGGGACTCACTGACACAGAGGGAAGCTGTGGAGGATCTGGAGAATGAAGAGAGATTATTAAAATATGATGGTTTGTTCCTACAAGAGAAGATTAATGCTGCAAATCTTCTGCTGTTACATTGTTACACTGGGTCAGTTTGAAATTGCAATTAATATCATTGACTGTTTATGGATTTACTTGACATAACTTTGTCAAAGTTATGCAACATTTTGCTAAGTAAACATTTACACACGTATTTAGTTGAAATGAAAGCAGGTCTGATTTCAGTGCTGATGATTAGATTTCACAGTTTGTTGAAGCTCAGTCTGGACTGATATGTTTCAGCCAAGGTTGGTGTAAACTCACACACTGCAGGGGAACGATGAGTTTCATGTCCTTTTAAAGCACAAGAGATTCTGTCTCCAGGAAAGAACTTGTCTGTATAAACAGAAGTTTGCTCCGTCGTTATTTTCTCTCCATTTTTGAACCAGACGTAGGATCGACTTCCTGCTGGACGACAGCTGCTGTCACACTTCAGCTCAGCCTTGGTAGAAGAACCGAGGACTGTTACTTTGATCAACTGCACCTGCACATCTGGATATGAGAACAAGTCATTTGTCAATGGACATTTCAATATAAAGACACACTCTTTCTATTCTAGAATAAATATGCGTTGGGTCACACATGTCCTTGTTCTCTGATGGTTTAAATGGACTGTGTTTGTAGGTTTGTGTTGATCAGTACCTGTGACAGTTAGAGTTGTTCCAGGTAAACTGCTCCTCCATTCAAAGCCCCGAGTTATGAATTTGAAGTGATAGTGGGCTGAATCTGTCTCTCTCAGGTTAGTGATTCTTAGAGTGGAGCGTCTTGTCTCTGTCCCAGAGACCTGAACACGACCTGAATACTGGGAGTCTTTACTAAGATCCTGAGGCTGTGAGGGATTCTGCCACTGACGACCACGTTCAGGACTGAACCAGAATTTTGATTCCACATAATAATAACCATTGTAATTACATGAAATGTCCACTGATGAACCTTTGAAGGCACAGATGCTTCTGTCAGTGTAAGTCACTCTGTTGCAGGATTGATGAAGGACACCTGAAAGAAGATGAAAATATTTTAAACAGCAGCAAAAACTACATCTGTCAGTGCAGCAGCAGTTTGTGATGGTGTTTGACGTTATGGTCATGAGAGCTGAAATTAAACCAGTGCTTAGTACAAACTGCAGTGGGACAGTGCAGCAGGTAAAGGTCTCCACCAGGTGGCATCATGAAGAAGACTGGACTCACACACTGAAGGAGAGGGGAACTGCTCGGATCCTTTTGCGGCACAGGAATAACTGTCTGGACGATCAAAGTATTGTTCAAAAGAAGGGTTCTCTTGTTGAATCTTCTGTCCGTTCTTGTACCAGATGTAGGAAGGATTATCAGGCAGACGACAACTACTGTGACACGTTAGCTTTGCCCAGGAAGGATAAAGAACAGGGTGAGACTTGCTCACCTGCACCTGAAGAACTGGTTGTATAAAGAGAGAAACTCAGATAAACACAGACACATTCACTGGGAGAAATGTTTTCCAGTAATATCAGGGTCTTTAATCAGGTACTGACTCATCTTGAGATGAAACTCTTACCTGGGACAGACAAAGTGACTCCAGGTGAACCAGTGAATCTCCCTCCTGGTTGGTTTGTGCTGAACACAAACTTATACTCCGCTGAGTCTGTGTCTCTGAGGTCTGTGATTGTCAGAGAGCAGCCTTCATACTGCACACGACCTTCATACTCTGGGTCTTTTCTCAGATCCACAGGTTCGTTGTCAGTCATCTTAGTAAACCACGCAGCTTTTTCAACTACAGTATTTCTTCCATTTACACTGTCTGGGTATCTGAACGTGCAGCTGATGTCCACTGTTGATCCTTCTGCAGCACAGATCTGATTAGAGGTGTAGGTCACTCCCCAGTCATTCTGACCCTGCACCACTGAAACACAGAGCACAGCAGAAACCACAGTCATTTCATGGGGTGCAAAGATGTTTCCATGCTGTCTACAATCTACAACATTTTTAAACCAATTCTTATAATCAGTCCACTCTGCTCTGCCAGAGGTTTAGATATTAGACGTCTGAAATCACAATTACTTAAAAAACTAGCGCAGTACACACAATATTAATGGCAACATGTAAAAGAATGAGGAAGTGATATGTTCATACATCGATCAGGAAAATATTGGTTGTTATAATTTGTCATAATAAAGTTGCTAACTGACTGATTTAAGGTTATAAATACTGAGTGATCTTAAAATCTAAAAACATGTTTCACACCACAATTTTTAAAAAGCAATATTGCATAAACACAATACTATAATATGTTGTAGCAGCTCATAACAAGCAGTCAAACAATGATGAAATATTAAAGATGCAGATATTCACAACCTGTGACAGAGTGAAGCAGGAAAACAAATCCAGCTGCTGCTGTAAATGCCATGGTTTGCTCCCTGTTTCCTGTGGCTGCAGCCATGTTAAAACAGATCAAGTGAACAAATTACATGACAAAGTCAATGTCAATCGCATAAAACAAAAAGCTGCTGCAATGTTTAGTTCATAGCGTGCTACCTACTTGACCGTTCTTCCTCCTGTTGTTCAGTCAAATTCTGTCATTTACCTTAAAAAGCATTAACATACATAGAAACTAAGTGAAGAAATAACGTAACGATGTGAAGAAGTGTCTTTCACAGAGAATCTGATGGAAGTTGTTCATTGCATCTGTGGTTAAAACATTAGTTTCCTTCCTCTAACAGTGTATAAAGAAAGTAAAAAAGAGAAAGAGACAAAATGTGCCTTGTTTAGCATCAAGTCCTCTAACCAGCCACCTATGCTCCATATTTCTACCCAAACAGTGCAACTTAATTGGTTTTAATTAAATTCAATTCAACTTTATTCATATATTATCAATTCACAACAAAGTCATTTCAAGCTACTTTACAGAATAAACTCAAGACTATACAACTATGTAGAGGAAAACCAACAAACCCTAGGCAACAGTGGAGAGGGAAAATATTAAAGCCACATATTACCACATATTAAAGCGATACAGTGGTGACAAATAAATGTATAGAGAGAGGAGAGAGGAGAGAGCGGCTGGGTGGAAAACATAATCATGGTCCAGCAGAGGATTGTAGGTGGCAGCTTCCACACTTACATCCTCCGCATCTTGTGAAGACTTTATCCATTTTTCTGTGGTGCAACAATGTTGCTCCATGAAAAGCAGCTTGGGAAAACTCCGTTTTTAGGATCCTCCTTAGTAAAGTGCATACTACAAATGTATGTGCTGCCTCTTAGCAACTTAAAACTTTGTCTTGTCTAATCGTGAGATCACTGCTGTACATGAAGATCTATCTGTAATATTTGGGGGGAGGATCTGGTGAATTCTTTCTCTAATAGCTACAATTTTATTCATAAAGAAAGTCATGAAGTCATTGCTGCTTAGAGTTAAGGGAAAACTAGGCTCAACAGAACTATGGCTCTTAGTCAGCCTGGCTACAGTGCTGAACAGAAACTGGGGGTTGTTCTTGTTTTCCCCTGTTAGTATTTCTTCTACTGGATAATATGCTGTTCTGTCGTCACGGAGGGATATTTTATACATTATTAAACTGTTTTTCCTGGCTAAACGGGATTCTTCTAAATTAGTGGAACCCCACTTCCTAATTAACTTTCGTGAAGCCTGCTTTAAGCAGCGCATTTGTGAAATGTACTGTGGAGGTCGTCCTTAAATTTGTTCACAGCATCCATTTTAAGAAACTGCTTATCTACTATTTACATAAATATTTATTCCTTGAAGCCAATGCTTGTTGTGAAGATGGAAACAAAACTACATTTTTGTTGTCACATTAGAAAACAATCTGCCACCTCTACGTCCACGTTGAGTTTTTATCTGTGGACAAAAGCTGAAGAATTCAAACAGACCAATCACAGCGAGGGACGTGCAAAACAAAGCCACCGCGTCACGCCCACGTCTGAGCAACGACTAATGATTGGCGGGATGGGCGGAGTCTGAGGAATAACAAGCGGAGGATTCAAACGGAACATGGCTGCAGGTAAAGATGTGGAGGAAAACACGCAAAATCGAAGGTAAGAGCCAACTGAAACTGACGGGGGAACGATTTTAATGTTATACGCGGCCGAAGCAGAACTGGGTAAAATGTTTAACCATCAAGCATAATTCACGCTAGTCATAAATTAGTGCAACAACTTCCCTTCTTAAGCCGTTAGAAGTCTTCAAGTGATGCACTTTAGCTTAGCAAACCTGCCGTCACAGCTAACGTTAGCTGCTTCACGTTACCGTACAAACGCCGGGGTTTTTCATTAAGGGGTCGTGAACTAGCGGTCAGTTACTGTTGGAGCAAAATTAGCTGGTTGAAACTTATTGGGGGGAAAAAAGTCCAAGTAAAGGAACTGGGCAGTCTCGCGATGTCATTTTAAGCTTCGGGGTCTTTGAGTTGCACTAAAGAAACGTAGCTTACGTTACCTAGTTAGCTTCTAACCTAGTTAACGTGATGTCGGTCAGTGGTTCAGCGGTTTTCACTTTAATGACTTGACAGCAAATTCTGCCATCGGTTGGCTTGTAATGTTTGGGCTACGTTGATAGAAGGGTGTTAGTGTTATAATATATATCACAGAAATCCATAAAACCTGAACTTGGGGAAAATGCATCATTTGTTGCATTGTTTCAAATGATGTAACCGACGACTTTGGTCCGTTTTCCTGTATAAAGAAGCATCCACGCACATTTTTTAGTTTTGATGAAGGTTCTTTGTAAGAGGACATTTTCAAGCATCATTCATTGTCTTTGGCACATAGCACAGGTCTAGCAACGTGTGGGAGAAACTCTACACAAAACTAGGAAAAATGTGTAATTGTCTAATAATTATAGCAAACCCAGATGTATCAAGTAGTTCTTGTCATACCAATGAGGTAACTGCATGTACTATATTCATTGTTCTCTCCCTCAGAGGTACAGTGCGCAATATGGTGATTAATCATGAGGAATCGCTGGGGGACTCTCTCGCCGGCAGACCACCAGTCATCTTCAACCCAGACTTTTTTGTGGAGAAACTCCGCCATGAAAATCCGGATGTTTTCCTGGAGATGGTGCTCAGTAACATTACTCGTCTTATCGATCTTCCTGGGACAGAGTTTGCTCAGCTTCTTGGGGAGGAGGGCCCCAAGACCCCGACAGGTGGCAATGGAGGCTTCTTCCGTTCTTTCAACTTCCTTAAACGTAAAGGTCAGAGGCTGATGTTAATATTGTTCTCGGTTCTTGTGTCTACAGTGGCGTTTGTCTTATTGTATAAAGAAGTGCTGTTTTTCTGCCTTTCGAAACAGTAACAGTTCGTTATTATTATTACTCATTGTCATCTTGTAAAACACATTTGCAGATAAAGGTATTGTATTTGGAAGCCCGTTGACAGAGAGCTGCATTGCCCAGATCTACCAGCTTATTGAGTACCTCAGCAAACGTGAGTACCGAAAACCAAATCCATGTTTGGAACTCCCGACAATTCCATGATTACGTCCACCAGTCCATTGCCGCTGGTCTGTGTGGAAAGCATTTACCAACTTTGTTCGGGAGTATTGTTCATGGCAGGTTTTCTTTTTGTTGTATTAGATAGATCGCAGAATGAGTGAGCACTCAAAAAAAAGCGACAGCCCACAACTGACTGGGAATTAGCAAATGTTTGCAGTTTTACATGTTGATCCCCGCCTGTTCCTACGCACTCAGATTTGCATGTTGAAGGTCTATTTCGGGTTCCGGGGAACAGTGTTCGGCAGCAGGCCCTGAAGGAGCTCCTTAACAGCGGGGTGGACGTTGACCTCCACTCTGGAGACTTTCACCCTAATGATGTGGCCACACTGCTCAAGACTTTCCTGGGAGAGCTGCCCGAACCACTACTCACACATAGGCACTTCCACGCACACCTAAAGATAGCTGGTAGGTCTACAGATTTATGATTGACATGGTTATGTAATAAATGTCTGAGGGGGGGGGGGAAGCAGAATTAGTATGGTACTAATACTCTACACATTCTCAATATAATGACTCTATTCACATTTTGACTGCCTCTACGTTTGTCTCTCTCCCAGATATTACTCTGTTTGATGACCAAGGTAACAAGACTACGATACCCAACAAGGAGCGTCAAATCGAGGCCCTGCAGCTTCTCTTTCTGCTCTTACCCCAGGCCAACCGCTCACTGCTTAAACTGCTGTTGGACCTACTCTACCACACTGCCAAGCAGCAGGACAAGAATAAGATGTCTGCCCTCAACCTGGCTCTTATGTTCGCCCCGCATGTCCTGTGGCCCAGACACGTAAGACTTGTACTTTATAAGGCTGCTCATCGCTACAGTGATTAATCAAGATAGCTTTGCCTTTTAAAAGGGTCTAATATTTAGATTAGGCTACGGGCGCCTGGCTTTCAGTGGTAGAGCATTGGGTTGGGATGCAGAAGGCCGCTGGTTAGAATCCCGCCCCACCAGGTGTGGCCCTGCCCACCCACCAAGAGGGAACTTGCCAGCCCCAATCCCAGATAATAATAAAAAATGGGGGCGTGGCAGCAGGAAGGGCATCCGCCGTGAAAAACTTGTGCCAAATTAATGTGCGGAAAACGTTCTGCCGTGGCGATTTCTGAAGGGACAACCGAAAGCTGTGGATCTTTGGTTTGGCTCAAATTTGGAATCGAGTTTTTATTTCCAACCTAATGCTGCTGGTATTGCTGAAACACACTGAGATTATCTTTGGTCTTTCTCGTCGATAGTGGACAGACGTCTCTCTGTGGCGCTTTAATTGAAGTGTGTTTGGCTTTTGTCTTGTCCCGCTCCAGATGACAGCCACTGACCTCAAAGCCAATATGAAGAAGCTGAACAACAGCATGGCCTTTCTCATCAAGCACTCGCAGAAGCTCTTCAGGGTGAATTTTAACCGCACATCACAACAATCAGACAGTTTTAGAAATGAAACTAGCTTAATTATCCATCAAGAATTATGCATAAAAACAAAGTTGGCTTTTTTTTTTAGTTTTGACTGATATCCTATGAATTAAATGTCCTCTGTATGTTGTTCAGGCTCCAGTCTACCTGCGGGAATATGCCAGAGTGCACTTCACTGGCAACAAAGCTTTGCAGACAAAGGTTAGTGGAAAGACTTCACGTCTGCTGATTACTTTTCCCCAACTATAGACCCAATAACACAAGAAAAAGGTGAACATTAATCTGCAACAACATGCTCAGCAGACTTTTAAATAGAATCAAAGTCTAATTTTAGAAGGGAAAATAAAACTGTACAAGCTATAAATAGAAAATATTAAAATAGCTGCATGGTTCCAAAAACTTTTAGTAATCAAACTGCAGGGTTTGTTTTTGGTTTTTTTAAATGGGAAGGTCTTAAAAACATTAAACGTATATATTGATAGACGTCCTAATGTCTTAAGTTTACATTTACTAATTAAAGTGCTAGACGTTGACAGCTTTATCAGATAATCAATCACCTGGCAAATGAAAGATCAGAATTAGCCAATAATAATAAAAGCCATAAGTTCTGAGCCCTTGAGTGTAATATAATGTAACGTAAAATCATTTTAACTGTTCATCTTGTTCTTCGCTCTGAACCTGTAACATTTTCTACACTATTAATTTGTTAAACTGAAGCTTCAGTAATTAACCTTGTGCACTCTGAGGTACATTAGCACTATCTGAGTGTTAGAAGTTTTACATTTCAAAGTTACTGATTAGCAGAAACAAAGACGCCTTCATGATGCAACAGTAAAAGGGGAAATTAAGAAAGTGAACAAACTGAGATCAAACTTGTGAGTTAAAAAGATTTTTGTTTTACACTTTCACTCTCTTACACTTCCATTTTATACAGCATTAAAATGTAGATAGTTTTACCTCTGATATAAACCGATCACACATATATAAATCAAACTGAGCACTTATGGTGAACTATTTAAACACAATGTCTTACACAGTTATTAGCTTGGGTTGTGTCAGCTGTAGTAGCAGGACAAGAGCATCTGCATAAGGACAGAGATCTGACCATGTTTCCCAGAGCAGTAGAGGGCAGCTTATGAGGTCATGGTTCTGTGATCCGATTGGCTAATTAATAATTCACCATAGCTATCAAATGATAAAAAAAAAAAAAAAATCAGATCAAGTTTCTTTTTGCATGTTCATAATCACGTACAACAGCTGAGCTGCTGAAGAGGTGCAGGGGAAAACGAGTGCTCATTTTAAACAAACGTTATTTGCTTTCATGGAAAAACCTGAACCTTCCCTGTCCGTACACTCTCAGGACGACCTGGAGCTGCTGGAAATGAGCAGCTCTCCCACCCAGCGGCCCGTGTTGCCCCTCAAAAGGTCAGCGGCTTTGGGTCCCACTTTTCAGGATCAGTGCCAGTCACCAGCTCAACAGTACACGGAGGAAGCGCTGAAGGAGCTTTTCAGACACGTCAACCACAACATGCCGGACTCCGCCAAGAAGAAGAAACTCGTCCGACAGGTCAATTCCAGCGTCCGACTTCAACTGATGAGCTTTTGCTTCTGCCATTGAACTTCTGAAATCCATATCACTTCAGGTTTAAGTGTGTCCTGTTTCCTGTGTGCAGTTAGTCAAACAAACAAACTCAGGGACACCTACCAGTGCGTCCCACCAGGCCCCTCCTGCTCCTAGCAAGAAACACCCCCGTTCCCGCTCCTTTGGTGGCCTCATCAAGGTATGAACTTTAATCATTTAATGAGGTCACAAAGAATATTATAACGTTGGGCTGCCCATTTTTTTAATAGAACAAATTTTAAGCCTCTTTTTAAGGATTAAACATGTAACATTAAAACAAACCGAATGTACAGTGGGATAATAACTAACTAGGGAGAATATCATGCGAGGACTCTGGCACTGCAAGAAAGGACCACAATGCATTGCTTCATGTGTAAATGATGGTAAACGATGCCTATTTTTATGTACACTGAGCTTTGCTAATAAGCGAATGGAAGAAGGTTTAAAACCTGTGTTTTCTGATCTGATTGTCTAACAGCGCAAAGCTCGTAGTGACCAGCTGACAGCAGAGAGGCAAGTCAGACAAATCTCTCCTGATGTTGGAAGAAACCCCGGCAAAGAGAATGTCAACATGCAACAGGTGAGCTTTGAAACACACCAGGACTGATTGCACATTTTTGTTGTAACACTGTTGCATATGTTTTATATTTATCGTGTGTGTGTGTGTGCAGGTGAACAGCCCATTGAAAGGTCCTGTGTTGGGAAAGGCGGGGCTGGTAGTGAAAAATGACTTTACTTTTAAGGACAAAGCTCTGAAGGTTTCTAAGGTAAGACCCTCTTTGTTTTTAACAAATATACACTGAGCATTGTGCACAAAGGTAACTGAACAAGTAAACGTGGACATAATCTGCAGTCGTTTACAAGTGTTTGTTTCTTGAACAAAGTTTTGTATTTTAAATGTTTAAAAAGGCCTAGTTGAAAAAATCTAAACATGTTAATATGATCATCACTCAAGACTTTGAAGACTTGGTTGTAATCATGAAGCCTTGTTTTCAAAGGCACCTTTTCTCTTCTCTTTCTTTTCTTCGCCTCGTAACACCAGCTTAACTTGCATAAGACATAGGCTTCTTGACTGCCCCTGATTTAGCGCCGTCTCTGTCGATAAAGCCGAGCACACGGAATAACAACAGGAACTATTCTCCAATTTGTCCAAAACATGGAGAAATGTGTTCTGATGGTGATGGTCATGTTTTTTTTTTTGACATATGACATAAGGGTTGAATGTCTGTGCTGTTGAAGTTCAGTTGTAATTTACAAGCTTCCTTCCATCCACCTCTGTTCCCTCCCTCCATTCGTCTCCCAGCAGGACTCTCCCTCAGTGTCCATGATGTGTTTTTCTCCTCCTCAGGAGATCTCAGTGTAACACCTTACGCCACCTCGTCATCCCGCACTGGACCTGGGCAGTATTAATGTGTTTCTCTGTGTTTAATAATGGTGGTTTCATCGTAGTAAGTTTGTTTTTAACTATCACTAATATAAAGCTGTTATAGTCGGAGACACCAGAGCCAAACCCAGGCCTGTTTTAATCCCCATTCTCTTTAGAAATATGATTTTTACAGTTTCAACAAATGTCATAAAAACACTAAAACCAAAACCGTTTAAAAACACAGTAGGGAAGAAGAATGTGACAGTAGTACTTGTTGTTTTTGACAAAACAATCTTTTTACAGCCTCTGAAATGGAGTTTATCAGGGAAATCTAAGTGAAAAGTGAAGGCATTCTGACACTTTGGTGCTTTTTTTAAATTCATTTTTAATTCCCCCCCCTCCCCCACCCCCACGGAATATGCTAAAATCAGGTTCTGGATCATAGTCGTTAAAGTAGGTAGACTCCATTCAGAGTTGGTCAGCGTATGGGATTCATTGACGGTAACAAAAACAGAAGTACATTTACAGTTTTTTTTGGTCATTGTTAATATGAATAGCGTTTATCTTAAAACCACAAAAGGCAGATGGTCTTTTACAGTCTTGGAATCGGCAGATTTGTTCAATTCTAAACACTTGATTATTTTTGGTTATAAATGACTGAAAATGCTGATTTACAGCAACAATATGAGCATTAGAACAGCTTTACATGGTCTTTTCAAAGATTGATGTGTGGGCATTAAACCTGCACATGTTGCATGGTGCTCTGTTCTGAATACACTATTTGAAATCACACAGCTCCACCACATTTTAAATGGAACAGTAACTTGGCTTTGGTGGCTCTGACTTGTTTGTGCCAGTTTTCACTTGAAACTTGTGTCATTAGCTACTGTGTTTGTGAATTTATGACCACTAGCTTTGTTGTAATGTCTAGAATATTTAAACCTTGTGTGTGTGTGTGTGTGTTCTGACTTTCTCATTTGGGAACTGTAAATATCCTCTTTGTTTACTGAATGATCATCATCTCTTTTATTCTTATAAGGTTGTTCTTTATGAAAGTGTAGTATCCCTGTTTGTTAACCCGTCAATGTGCAGTGTTTCATTCCCAAAATATCCCACAGAACTTAAAATATTATTTTTCAACATTTTACTATTACTAGTTTTTACTTTTTCTTGACCTGGATGTTTGTGGACATTTTCTGTCACCAAGGTCATTTTTATCCCTAATGTGCTACTGAACTTGCTTCATGTTCCTAAAGACGTTTCCACTTTGATCCCAAAAGCTTCTGGGACTTTCCAGATGAAACCTCTTTGAGAACCTCCAGCAAGTCCCGTTGCCCACATGTAGCCCTTTCAGAGGCTGAACTACATGTTGGATGGGTCTTTTTTATTTTAAGCAGTTGAGTAGTTGATGTCTATGGTTCAAAGGGGGGATTTCTGTATGTTTTTACTTTGATGGAGTTGAGCAGCATTCTGTTACAGTTCAGGCTTCCTCCTCCTAACATGGTGTGTATCTGCACTGCCTTCCAAAGGAAAATGGCTTTACTCTTGGTGAAGCACAGGTTTGAATAAAGTAAGAAAGGAGCTCAGCATGATGGGAAACCGGGCCATGTCCCATTTTCTGTTTTCGTTATGTTAAAGAACAAAAACGGCATTTACAGCTAGAAACTAATGAACAGATAAGTTAGAAATGTGTGAATTTAACAAGGACCTATAACAACATCAGTTACCAGTCTGCTGCATGAAAAGCTGTTATTACACTATTTACAGCGTGTCCATAGAAAAATGTTTCAGTTATGTCAAACTAAACTATTTACACCTGTGCTTCCCCCCCCAAGTATCATTGCCACTTCCTTAATGGTTGGTCTTAACAGACTTCTGCTCAACTTGTTGTACGGCGAGAACAGATGCACCAGTACCAGTTCTGTTATTTTAGTACTGAGAGCTAAATGGATAATAGATCTTATTTTGCCCTGTTCCTCTTCACAGGGAGGTCACTGTGTAAAAGGCAGGAATCCACCACCTGGGTCATGTAGAATTGGAAAAGGATTATTAAATTGTAGTTTTGGAGTTGTTTGTTTGTTTTTTATAATAATAATAATAATAATTATTATTATTATTATTATTAGAGCAGACCTGCTATATGTTTCCGGAGGCTGTTATTGGTGCATCCTGTTTGGATGGTGAGTGTTGTGGATGTTGTAATGATGGGTTTGTTGAATGCAAATGTGGGTTGATGAACATGACGTGTCGGGTGTTTTATATTTTATTGGCCTTTTTTATGTAGATTTAAAAAAACAATTTACTTTTTTTGTTTGTTAGTTTTTTGTTTTTGATGAAGCAGACTACCTTCACTTCAGCTGAGAACCTGTTGTAGCTGAGTTTGGATCTCTTCACATTGTAGTTCCTTGTCTCCTGACGTGTCCTCCAGCTCTGATTTCTGCAGGCTGTATATTAACAAACCAGTTTTAAGACCGTTTAATTGGAATGTGTTGTATTTATTACAGTTTGGGTGTCGAATGTCTTTATATGGGAGAAAATTTGCATTGAAATGGGAGAAACTTAAGGTACATTGTTGTTGTTTTTTCTCTTTCTACTAAGTTTACTTTTGTTACCCAAATGAGCAGTTACATTCTGTATAATGTGAAATACTGTTTTATATTTGAAACACAAAATGCTCTTTAGAGCTGTGTACTTTAAGTATGTCTGTGTTGCATCTCCTTTTTTTTTTTTTTTTTTTTTTTAATCCTCTTTACATTAATGTGAAACCTGTTCTCTGACCTCTACCTGTTTCCTGATAATGAGTTGTGAAAAAATGAAGAGCTAACAGGAACAATGAAGGTTAATATGGTGAAAGTTGGTGGACTTTCAATCCCTTTCAGATTTACCTTAAACTCTTCAGCTGCACCTTATGTCTTTGTTAATCGGAGTCAATGATGTGGACAAATCACAGTCACTCTATGGGAGTTTTTATCAGGTTAAATGTGACCAACTAAAACTTCTTGTCTTTTCATTTGTCCAAGTTTTAACATTGTCCCTATGAACTCATCTGACTGTTGTATAATCTGGTTTACGCTGTGGTGGCCTTTTTGTATTTTTGTGTAAAATAAGTTAACCGTGTACATTGGATTTTACACTTAGGGGCAGTTTGCATTAAAACATTTTTCAAATTTGGCTACAAAAAGACTGTTTATTTAATGTTTGACATGTAGTGTGTGTATGTGTTTAGATATTTTTATAGGTATCTCTTCTTCTTTAGTCTGTATGAGGGGGATTAGTGCATCAGACACCAGATACTGTGACGGACAGTACTGGGCACTTTGATTAATCTATGTGATGCTTGTCATTGATCACTAGAGGGGGTTATTGGCCAACGTGTGTGTGTGTGTGTGTGTGAAGTTTGTAGGCTTCCTATTCACAAATGGATTCAATCTATGGGACTTTTTTTTTTCTTTTTTTAACTTGTGATTATTTTGTTTTGGGGTCATTGCCAAGTTGTAGAAGATCTGTCCTGCCAAGCTTTTGGAGTTGGTAAAGACTGATCTTTTCATTGGGGACATTCATGATGGAGTCTATAAATATGTCTCCATAAACCTTTGGTCCTTACGCAGCCCCTACATCAGTACACTCTTATTTAAATATTTCTGATTCATAATCCACAGATAGTGGACAGTTTGTTCACTTCTGGGTTTTTTTGTTTTTTCAATGCCAGCTAACACCAATGGTGAATTTTGCCATGTTCTCACAGAAGCTTCTGGTTCTCCTCAAATCTCCTCGACACTATGACTATGTGCAGGAGACTTTACTGATACTTATTTTCTCCTGCATCAGCACACAGAATAACTGGATATGCAGACATTTCTTTATTAAAGAAGAATAAGAATAGTTAACACCCAACACTGTAAACACTGTACGTAGCTAAATTAAATGAGCAGCTCACAGATTTAATAGCAGTGCTAGTTTTGCCAGTAGGTCAACAGTAGGCGGCTGTTTTCCAAAAGTTAAGGTTTAGCCAGTTGGTGTGTTTCAGACTAATGCACCTGCTCTGTCCTTCCAGAAATCAATTTGGACGCGTCTGCAGTAACCCCTCCCACCCACCCACCTCTGACTCAGAAACCTATTAGGGGGTCCACCCCCCCTGGGGATGTCAACATCTCATCCCACCCTTTGTTGCAGATTATGGCAGAATGAGTCATTCCATTCAGCAGCACAAAGGAAGCAGCCGGGCTCTGCCTGTGGCCAATTTGTTTTCCATCACTTCTGAAGCACGCCCGGTTAAATTAACCCATCAAACTGAGTCTGCAGGGGGGGGAAGACAAAGTGAGGCCATGAGCAATAATCACTCATCTGAGATGGTAAATAAGAAGCCGGATAAACCGTGTCCTCCAGCAGGTGATCACCTTACTGCAAACAAACGAATCAGATCTGTTACTCAGACAAAATCGGGTTATGTTCCGCGTGATTAAATGATATAGAGCGCAAATTTACAATGATGCGGTGATAAATGGGGCAAGTGCGACCGATCGCAAAGCACCTTGAACTGTAAGAAATGTTCTCAGCTGCAGTGATGGCACTGCTGCTGGAGATGCACAGTAAGTTTTGGTGGCTTCTCTGCACCATGTCCCTGACGATTCAGTTTTCATCCTCCTCTTTTTTTTTTTTCCTTCCCTTGGTAATGTGGCAATCACAGAAGCTGAAGCCAGCGTTTCTGTGGAGATTTAAGAAGAAGAAAAAAAAACACTCTGCCAGGCTCCATTTGAATTTCAAAGCCTTGCCAGTGAATTCATAATAGACTTCTGAGTAAGCTCTGTGGCAGCTTATGGCATTCCAGTTATGCCAATCTCACAAGAATCCCTATTTTCCTCCCCAAGCCGTCTGCATTCCTGCAGCCTGGTGTGCTTGTCTTGGCACTTAGCAAAAGAAATACTATCACATTTACCACGTATCTGAACTCCCTCGGTTTCCTACTCCTGCACATTCACTGTTCCCCTTCACAGATTGTTTCTTTTTTCCTGTCTTCACGTTTTCTCTGAGGCTTCCCGGTCGGAGGCTTCGGCGTGACCACGATTTCCTCTCTTCTCTCCCCCCAACCCCCCCCCCCCCCCCCCCCCACCCCCCTCCTTTTCTGTTCTATCTCTCTTCTCATCGTGTCCATGCACCCTTAGGTGCTTTTGTTTCATCCTCAAGGGAAGAGAGCACATGAGGGCGAGAGAGGCAGATGTGAAGAAGGAGAGAGAGAGAGAGAGAGAGAGAAAAAGGGCTGCTGTCACTGGAGGTGGCGGCTCCCACTACTGCTGTCACTGAATAGATGTGAGTTCACTCTGGGTGCTGGTGTGTGGGTGTACACGGGGTGGGGGGTGGGGGTGGCATGGGAGGAGTCTTGGTGCTGTTATTTGTAAAAGCTTTTGATGGATGATTGCTCTGTGTGTGTGAGATAGGGGGAGTGAGGGAGTCCCCCCTTTTCTTTTTCCTTTTTTCTTTTTTTTTTTTTCTAGTGGCTCACTGTTCCGTGCACAATGACTCAATGAAAAGTGGAGGGGAGAAGCAGGCGCACTGTACGGCTGCACGAGCGAGTGAGAACACAGGAGAGTAGAAGGAGAGAGAGAACTGGAAGGAGCTTGGGACAACAAGAGGAGGATATACTTGCCTTTTTTTATCCTCTGGCTTTTTGAAAGGCCGCTCTGGCAGTGGTTCAGTCCCAGCTGAACTTCACCTGAAGCATTTGCTTTACTGCATTTAGAGCATTTTTTGTGCACTTGTGAGACGGGGGAACACTGGTGGTGGTCCCTCACTCCAGATTACAGGAAGGGACAGGGTCTGCGCTGGTTTCTGCAGTGTCTTGGAGCGGCGCAGGATTGCAGGATGCCTGCTGGGGGAAGCGGTTCAGGAGGCAGTGGAGTGGTGCCAGTGCCCCCAGGCCGAGGTCTTCGCTCGGAGCTGCGGACGATGCTGGCGTGGGGCGTCCTGGTGCTGCTGTCGGGCCGGGGACGTGCGGAGGCGTGCCCCGCTCCCTGCAGGTGCCTGGGGAACACGGTGGACTGCCACGGCCTGGGGATCCACTCCGTACCCAAAAACATCCCTCGGGGCACCGAGAGGCTGTGAGTACTCGTACACTGACCACATGTGTGCTCGTGTTTCTCTGCACGACCACAGATAGACAGATGAAGTGATGGCGAATCTGTCGTTTAACAGGTTTTATGGTTACTCATAGTTTACAGGCCAGAGTATGAAGGTCCTCAGAAAAATCATTTAACATGCATAAAAGTAATCAGCAATATTACTGCACTGAATGCAGTTTTTATGTAGTATCTGTGTGGGTTTGTGTGGGACCAGAAACACACATTTCTGTTCTGTTGCAGTGTCCTTTTTCTCTTTTGCTTCTTCCAAACTCTTCAGCCTCATATCAGTTTGTATCACACACACACACACACACACAGTTACTTCACTTGACTCTCAGAGTGCAGCTCTGCAGCATTATTGCTCTTTTGTGCAGTTGTGTCCTGCTGCAAATATCTTATTGTTTTATTTGCTCCGAATCTTTGTCTCATCCTTCATAAAATTCATGTTCTCTTATGAATGTAATGTTCTTTTTCTTCGCCCGCACTTCACCCTGTTTCAGTTCAGACAGTTCACTCGGTTCGGTAAAGTGTAATCTAATGTAATTGAATTTGTGTGTGTGGTTGCTCCGTATCTGCTTCTCTTCCTGTACAACACGTTATTGTAACAGTAAAACACCTCATTACATAAATGTTTGGAATTTTGTTTTTTTACTGTGCATTTGCAGTATAGTTACTGGCCACTGATGTAATCCAGAATCCAGCGGGACACGTGTTTTACCCTTTGGAAGCTTTTATTGCCTGTTTTGTTAAAACTTTCCAAGAGGCTTTTATTCAACTCTATGTTTATCACTGAGCTCCTATGGTAGTGTTTGAAAATGTCTTTCATTTTTACATCCCTCATTATTTTTGGAATTGGGGTGATTGAATCTTTGGAAAAACTCTTAGCCATCTTATCATGTCAATCAAAAAATGTTTAGTTTGGGAGGACACTTGAAAAAGTTATCTAGTAACAGCCCATCCCCATCCCCAGCTGTGCAGTGCAGGACCCAAGCCCGGTAGAAATTGGGGAGGGTCGCGTCAGGAAGGCATCCGGTGTAAAAACTGTGCCAAAATCAACCCGCGGACTAATGATCCGCTGTGTTGACCCTGAACTCACGGGATAATTCGAAAGGACAAAAAAAGCATCATATGATACTCACTCATCCAGGACATTTTTATCCCACTTGCTTGAAGATGTTTCATGTGTAACACGAAAGGTTTCTTAATTTATTCTTCAGCTCAGAACTCAAACTGCCTTTTGGAGCCTTTGAAACCCTCAAGTCCAGCTGCTGCTGAGTAACCCCTCTGGGGCCTGGCATTGTATGTCCTGTATTTCTCAAACACTGTGGGTCCAATTTTAATGTTACTTTGCTGTAATTAAAACAACAGTGTTTCTAACGCTGAGCTTTGCTACCTGACTGTTCGACTTCCAGGAGAAACCAGCCGCGACTTAAATGTTGGCTTATGGCCTCAGGTCTGTTATCGGCTTATTTCCCAACTTTTTGAAAAATAAAGAAGATTTATGCTGAAAGTCAAGTTAGGCCACAGAGGACTTCAACTATTGTACGGGAGATTTTGCTGTAGGCAATTTTAAAAGCTCTATATTGCTCTGGAGTGTTTGTGTGTGTGTGTGTTAAAATATCTTACCTCTGTAGGACGTCTCCAAGCGTATGTACGGTGTAGATCTGTCAGTGCTTGGTGAACATTGATGCACTTGTACATCGTCAGTGTTTATGTTTATTTCAGGTTGTGAAGTGCTTCTGTGTGAATAATTGATGATTGGCAACATGGCCAGCTGAGATACATTATCCTTCCTCCTCTCTGGTTCACTGTAGCGTGGAGGATGTTGTCCCCTCTGATAGCTCTGTGATCGGGGATGGGGGGCTTGGGCTCCTGTTCGAAGAGAAATGGCCTGGAAAAAACGGATGGCCACAGTTTTTTCGCTGTTATTACAGACTCCTCACAGACAGTTACAGTGGTTTGACAGGTGATGGATCTGGTCCTGGAGGTCGGTCACTTCCCCTTTTTGTTCTATCTGCAAACCGTGTCATGTACATACATATCTCTCGGAGAAATCACGGCTGGACTTTAGGGCAAACTGACAGCGTCCACCTCGTTGTGCATATATGTGCATTGAGGGTTTTACTGCTGAATCATCATAAAACCTCGGTACAGTCTTAACTCAGTACCAGTTGTATGAGGCAGCGACTCAGAAGTGTTGAATCGCCATTTGTACAAGTTGGCAGTATCACTGGCTACATGGGAAAATCCTGTCGCTTTTGTTCAGAGGACTTTTCAGATGTTACGCACAGTGTGGAGCTCAAACGTCTGAGTGCTCTTTAAACAGCAGTGTCGCATTTTTACATGTCCCTTCATCTGCTTTTCAAAATAAACATGACAGCATTAGAAGGCTTGTTCTTCTCTTCTGATCAACAGAAATCTTCTTGGAGAGAAAATCCGAGTAAATGTTTCCAATTCATCATTGTATGAACCTCCTGAAGAATCTGGTTTTCTCAAAGCAGCGCAGCCAGAAGAAAACGTTAAGCTTTGTGTTAGTTGTTGGAAACGATACACAGTCCCCACTGTTAGCACCTTTCACAGGCTCTGTTTCACGGTTGGCGACAGCAGAATTTTATTTGTGGAAACAAACAAAAAAAAAGAGGTATTTTTGTCATTTACGGGAACTGACCTTTTAAAAAGACCCACACACCAATGACCACTGACCACATGTGTGTGTAAACATAACCAGAGTGACCTCTGGATGGTTTTCCTCCTCCCAGCCCATGAACTCCGAGAGTGGAGAGGAGAGACTCATTAAACGGCAATTTGTTAAAGGGCTTGTTGCCCAATTAGCTTGTAAAGTGAGATGTGTGTGTGTGTGTCAGCTGGACAGATAACCACAAGGGGACCTAGCATTACTGCTGTGTGTGTGTGTGTGTGTGTGTGTGTGTACAGTATTCCCTGGGAGACAGTCAGCAATAACAGGGTCATTTATCAAGGTGGCTGCACCAGTCAAACTAAACACACCTCTCCGTTTCACGGAAACACTGAAAAATTGGATGCCCCTTTGGGCCTTGATGAGCTCGGCTATTTGAGCAGAAGATCGAGTAAAGAGAGGGACGGCAAATCTATGGAGATGGCTTCATCAGCATGTGCGGGTGGAGAAATTAGTTTTTGGTGAGTCACTTTTTTGACCTCATTTGAAGCTTTAAAGTGAAAAGCAGAAAAGGTGTTAAAGGTCAGTGAAAAGGTGCAGGCTGCTGTTCGGTGTGTGGCCTCTGTGCACGTCTCAAAGTGACCCAACAAGACTCAGAGCCGCACACATCAGTCGGCCACATGCTGGAAATTGAAAAACCACCCTCTGTGACTCAGCGTCTGTTTATTTCTGTTTCTGGATGCACCGTCACAAATTAGCCATGAATCACTGAGAAAAATATTAATCAAGTCATGCGTCTATGCATGCGTTCAAAAGTATGTGAAGTGTGCCAGTACGTGTAGCTGCCAGTGCGGCAGCTAACTGAGCGGGAGGAGGATCAGTGTTAGGGGCCAAATACGCGCACACAGCAGCTGGTTTTGTCACTTTTGAGGACATTTAACCAGATGTTTACCACAAAGCTTCATCAGAACGAATAGTTTACACAAAGTAATTTATACAAAAATCCAACTTGTAACTTAATAAAAGGTGTGTTTTATGTCCACACACTGAACATTTCTCATGGGGATCTTCAAATCCGTCCACAGAGGGTCTTCAGTTTGTCCTGGGGAACCTGGACACTGGCTTTGCACAGACGTGCTGTTGTCAAGTTTTTCGTAATAGTGAGCAACACGAATGGAATTCCATTTACCAGCATGTATTGAGATAATTGCAGTATGCGAAAACCTCAATTATTTTTCCTCAGTTTCATTAGGATCCCCCCCCCCACCACCCTCCCCCTCCCCCGACTCTCTCAGTTTCATTACCAGTGACTGCCACCTCAGCTTATTTCACTGTCTTTCTCTCTGTCCCTGTCTTATAATTATCTCGCCATTTCCCCTGCAGCCCCTCAGTGGGAAACATGCCGCTAATGAAGTGTCATTAGACCTGAGTGTGGTGTGTGTGTGTGTGTGTGTGTGTGTGTTTCTGGCTAATATTAGTTAAATCCACTGAGCTGCATCTGGGGACAAAGATGGGTTGAGGAGAGTGAACAGGGGAGAGGATGTGATGGCAAAGAGCGAAGCGGCGAGAGGTGGACCAGGAAGATGGAGTTGTTTAAAAGCTGCGAGGGTAAGAGGAGGAGATGTGCAGGTGGAGATGACGGAGTAGAACTAGTGTGGCAGAACAGAGGAGGAGGAGAGTTTTTCTGTTGCCTTAGTTATGAGAACAAATGACTTTGTTCTCAGCATCAAAACATTTGCTGCATTTTTTGATTCCTCCAGGTGTGGCCGGAAATGGCCTGAGGAGTTTCCCGCTCAGTGACATCATGCTGCTTGACCAAACTAAGAATGAAATCGCAGGTTGAACAGCAATGCTCTGAATGTGGTTACTGATAAAGATGAGCTGCACTGTGTGTGTGAGGAGCTGCAAGTCTGATTGACCAAAGATTTAATCCAGCACAGTGTTGAACATAAAGATTGGACTGCGTTTGATGTCTTGCAGTCTCCTGTCCATCCATCACTTATATATTTCATTAGACATTTTTTAAAAAGCATCTTGAAATCGCACTGGGGAATCGATAAGAACCAGAACTGACAAGCAGAATCAGAACTGATTAAATTGAAACAATACTCGACCCTACGCGCGACTGAACCACGACGACTAGCTGGCGGCTGGCTGCAGCGATGCAGCACGTTCACCCAGCATGTGCTGCAAATGATGCTCAGGTTCACAATTTATCAAACGACACTTGTCCATCTCTGGTATGCAGCACTTAGGTCCCAGCTCATCTAAATAACCAAACCATTCAAACAAATGTACAGTTTCACAGGTAAATGAATTTACCCATAGTTTACAGTAGAGAAACATGCTCAGATTGAGGGTTATTATAATGAGTGTGTTCAGTTTCTTTGTTTATTGTGTGTGTGTGTGTGTGTGTGTCCACATCTTCATACTTCTCTGCTTCCTGTGTGCTGCACAGAGGCTGAATTGATTTGCAGATTAAAATTAGCCATCGATCGGCCACATGCTTACTCAGCATGTGTCCTTCTGCGCAGTGTGTTTACATACAAACAGGGTTTTTTTAATCAGATATAAACACAAACTACTGATCTTTCATATCTTTTGATTCCACCATTGTCCACACACATAATCCTATTTCCTCTACACTTCATTATTAATTGAGTTTTGTTACAGATTACAAACATGTTTATAACAAAACCTGAATATTGCTGAACAGGACTCAGTTTTTAATGCTGTAAAATCATTAGCATTGGTGTAGACAGGAAAATATTTGACGTCCAATCGTTGCCAGCCTGAAGTGTTTTCACTTCAAAATTCAAAATGCTCTTGGTCCTTTACGCCCATCGTATGTTATTTTGCTCTTCTCTATTCACATGATATACAGCGTCTCCTCATGTTACCGTCCTTCTGCTCTTCATGCTAACGGTGAAGAGCAGAGCTGAGTGGATCAACTGTCTCACAGCCCACTGAGCCTGTGTGTGCGTGTGTGTGTGTGTGTGCGAGAGACGCGTTCTACTTTAATGAGCTATTGTTTGGCAGAGTCGCCACTCGAGGGAAGTCTGTTGCTCAGCTGACCCCTGACCCCTCCATGCTGCACAGGATTGGATTAAGCCTCAGCACGCCTGTGTTTGTGTGCACTTTGTTTTACTTATGCGCGTTTTGGAGTTGACGTGTTGATAGTTTTTACTGATATTTCCACATGTTTTTGTGAGGGTCCACACATGCTCCTGTAGTGTGTGTGACATAGTGGTCATCGCTTGCTGTACGTCCCCCCCCCCACCCCTCACTTTTGTCTGTCTGGTCTTACTGTCAGGGTAATTTCACACACATGAAATGATTCTGGACGCCTCCCCCCCCCACCCCCACCACCACGACCTGTCTCCATCCATCCTTCCCTCCTTTGCAGCTAGCCAGTCCTCTGCTTTTAAAGCAGACCACCACCGCCCAAACCTCCCTTAGAGCCCACCTCTTCCTCCACCGTACTTCAGTTCTTCTAGTGGATATAGGAAATAAATCCACATTTAAGCATTTTTCTACACCCAGATGTCACAACCAGTGCTGACAGTCTGCTGCCAGCTTGTGTAACGTTAGACAGAACGAGGCATTGTGGCTGAAGACCCCAGGCAGGTTTATATCTGTGCCGCATTCCTTCTTTTTCTGAATACTGGATTTAAATGTACTCCAAGAGATATTCAGTGACATGGACATGTCTTTCTCTCCACCCCTGTGTCCCCTGACTCTGCTGTTGGGGTGTTTTTTTTTTTGGAGACCAGTTATTACAGCTACAGTTACTACACTCACTTGAAACACATTCACTGCAAGCGGGTGAAACCAATTGGCTGCACCCGTGAAGATTGAGGTGAGTTAATTTGAACAGGGTTACTACTACAACACAGAACTTCCATTACTTTGCACTTTTTAAAACACTTCTGATAAAGAAGTTAAATGAAATTCTCAATGATTTAATGTAAAAACTATATAAAAATTTCTAATGAACTAACGATGAATCAGACAACAACGCTAAAGTTCAGAGGTCTCGGTGCTGTGCAGCCTTTTCTACGGGGCTCGTTTTCTCTTTCTGTGCTTAACATTTGGTGCAGCTCTGCTTCACAATCCCAGGTCACAACATCCACCCTCCATCTCTCTCTCTGGGTCTTTACAGGACAGCACAAGGTCACACTCTGACACTCTGCTCCACCCTCCATAGTAGCACAGGAACATGACACTCCTCACACACACACACACACACACAGATACAGGTACACGGGGCTCAGCTTACCTCTCCTTCTACAAAGCCTCATGGGAAGAGTGACATCATCCCCTCTCTTTCTCTCCAGCTGTCAGTCAGGGGAGACAATGGTGCGATGGGGTTAAAACCCTCCCTGCTAGAAGCAGCCTTTGCAACTGTGTTAAAAAGAGTGGCAGGCTAAGTACAGTATCACATGACACTGGCAAGAGTTTATACCTGACGTAGCAAGTCTGTCTCTCCTCTTCATCTTAGGAGAATTGGAAAAAGTGCAGCGGTGGAGTAAATTTAGTTCAGTATGAGCTGGAGAAACGTGACATCTTGGAAGAATCTCCTTTATTCGCCTGAACAAAACAGGCCAGAAACCATCTCCTTGGTTGTCTTGCAGCTTTGAGTCGACGTTGGCTGATTTGTCCTCCGAGTGAACTGCCACTCAAATTACTGTCTTCCCTGTAAACTCAGGGACAGAAAGTGTGTGGAGACATTTAACAGTGTAAATTCAAAGTCGGTGCCTGCTGCCTTTGAAACACTGATGATGGGAGCAGTGCACTTATTTAAAGCAGAGCACAGTGGATGAGAGTGAACTGCAAAAGTGAGCTGCTTCATTATCTATGATGAGCATCTGAGGATGTTACTGTGTGATTACATTGGGTAGTAGGCAACTAATGGAAATGTGTTATGTGCAGTTCACCAACTCTCCACAATAAGCTATGGAGCATATCTCCATTAAAACAATATTTATAGATTGTAGCTTTAAGTCATTTATGTAAATGCAGCATGTGAAGGTAAAAACCGATGTAACATTTCGACTGTACGTGTCTATTAAATTCATGTACTGATGTTCTCTAACCGGCTGTTGTCTTGTTTGTTTTTCAGGGATCTGAACGGAAACAACCTCACGCTCATCACCAAGTCAGACTTCTCTGGTCTCAAGCACCTCAGAGTCCTGTAAGTCCCATTTACTCGTTCGGCAACGTGCACATTTACATGAGGCGCCCAGCCGAACTCTTTCACCAAAAGCTAGTGAAAAAATTCCGAACATTTTTAACCGGGTCACAGCTGCTGGACTCTTCTGTATCTGTTCGCCAGAGGTTCTCGCCCCTTATGGTGCTGGTAGGAATGTGGGGAACATAGCTGCGGTGCCCGTGAAGGCCAGAGGGCACAGATGATGCTTCAGCTCAGCAGTGACACATGAGCCACCCAGAGGTGCTTGTTGGGTGTCTGTGTCAGCCACATTTACTACAGGGAGGGGCTATCTGTGACTTTTTGACCTGGAAATGTTGTAGCCTGTGGGAGGGGCTGGACGAGCGAATGGTTTTCTGACTGACACTGTGCTGAGTTCCACCGGTGCACGCGAGGGCCTAAAATGATGACATGCCAAAAACGAATTGCATCTCCGGAGGGCTGCTCAGAACAGATTAGCGCGCTGGGAGCCCGCGGCTCGCTGCTGTCAGGGGGGGAGATCGAGTGTTCCACCAGGGGTTTGTCGCGGCTTTGTGTTTTCAGTCTGCTTAGTGAGAGGGGATGGAAGAATTTATGGTTGGGTTTGTGCACACGCTCAGTTTCAGTGTCATAAAACCTGCAGCTCATCAAACGTATTGTTGCAACTGTTCTGCACGTTTGTTTTCATGCTTTTTCTAAAAAAAATTTGTTCTCACTGTTTTATTGCATCAGTCATCTCATGGAGAACCAGATCAGTAATGTCGAGAGAGGAGCTTTCGATGAACTGAAAGAGCTGGAAAGACTGTGAGTACACACGCAAACAAAGTCAAATAAAGGTTTGTTCACTGCAGGTTTTTGAATTTCTTCTTCTTCTTTTTTTTCTTTTTGTCTGTAAATCCAGCCGCCTCAACAAGAATCGTCTCAGCCAACTTCCAGAGCTACTGTTTCAGAAAAATGAAGCCCTGTCTCGACTGTAAGTACGGTCTCCAAACATTCTGCCTGCATCCTGTGCTTTGCTGCCTGAAATACATCTAAACCCTAAACGTCTTCCTCCGTCCACCTTAACAGTCTCAGTCTCCAGTTGATGTGGATGATGCTGCTGCATGGGGCTGGATTTAAACGTACAGCCTCAATAAAAAAGGACAATAAACAGTAGCTATTTTGAAAATGAAACCAGTGGTTCACGCTGTCATGACTGAGAGAGTGAGACAACAACTCAGGCTGAAGCTCACAAACCTCATAATGCACGTTTCCACATAGTTGCGATAGTTGGAAAACAGCCCCCACATTCATTCTTATGACTTACTTTCCCACTTAGTTCTTACAATATCTAGATGCACTTATTGCCTATGATTACTTGTCTTGTAATCTACCTGGGGAAACCCCCTGCCCCAGTTAGGAAATCAGCTTACTCAAGAAAACTGACGGGGACCTGGTTAGTTATGTCCATGTAAACGCGCTGGCTGTCACCAGCTAACTTGCATGTCCCACTGGACTGTGGGAGGACTGAACACCGCATGTTAGCAAATACATATTTTAAGTATTTTCTGCTCCAGGCTGTGTGCCCACTGGTTTTTCCAAACATAAATCGACCCATTTTTCTTACCTAGAACACACTGGGAGGAGGGTCCCTTCACACAGTGGAAGCTCCACAAATTGCTTGGAGTCCCACCGGAGCAGGAGGCACAGTGGAGCTTAATTTGACAACTGAACACACAAAGAGCTTTTTTTTTTTCTTGTTTAATAACTGGAAGCTTGGATGGAGTTGGTTACTAAGCAGCTAAACGTGTCACACACACACACACACACACACACACACACACACACACACACAAATACTCCTGGAGAATGAAAAGCAAACATAACATGGCTCCTTAATTAACTTGTCTCCGTGATTGATCTGCCTGTGACAGCGCTGTGTTTTCGAACCTGCGTGTTTGTCTGCGGCGGGTTTAGTGGTTGACACAGAAAACATGCAGATACAAAGAGACACTCTTACTTTCCCTCTGAGCGCAGAGGGGAGGGGGGAGGAAAGTGGATAACGGCCATAAAAATAGCAGTAATTACAGATGGAAGATGCAGAAGAACAGGTGGAGGTGTGTGCTTGTGTTTGGATATGAGCCAGAGAGTGTGAGAGTGATAAATGGTGATAGAAAGAGTATGTGATTGTTCGAGAATGTGTGTGTTTGTCCTGATTATTTGCCGTTTGCCTTTGCAATTTCACACTCTGGCTCCCCCATTGGGGAATGTCGAGATGGACTTGGCACGTTCAATCAATCAGTGCACGCACACACACACACACACACACACACACACACAGTAACACATTCACAGTGCAGAGCCATTAGCACCTCCTCCTGCAGGAGTGATTTCTTTTCCTCCCGCTGTGTTGATGGGCTCTATAAAGCCCATTTTAACACACACACTCTTCCTCTCTAGTGTAATCTGCCTCTTCTCACCCACACACACACACACTTGCAAACATATTTGTGTCTTTGTACCGTATATGTGCGTTTGTGTGCATTGTTTCCCTTTGTCCGTATCCTCCATTTTTCCATGACTTTCCATTCACCTCTTCCCCTTTTTCACATTTCCATCATGCAAACTTGTCCTTTTGCATTTCTTTCAATATAATGTAAAAAAGAAGTTTGGCGTAACTGGAAATAGGAAAAAAAGAAATCAAAGTTAAGCGAAGTCATAACTTATGAATAACTAGCTTCAGGTCAGGTGACTTCCTGAAAAAGGCCAATATGGTCCTTTTACAAGGTGGAGCTTAGTAATATTTGTGTGTATAAGGTCAGTCATCACTCATCTGTTCGTAACATTATCACTGTTTGTGCACGTTGTCATATCAACATTTGCCCAGTGTTTGGAAGCTTTGTTGCATTTGTATCCTGTCAGACACATCACTGCCATCATCGCTTTCTCATTCTTCGCTTGATTTCCTGTCAGCTCATCTTACTCTTTACCTCATTGATTCATCTCATTCCTTTACTTGGTTTCTAGACTCTCATTTCTCGCTCACGCTCACCAGCCTTTTGTTCAATCTGTGTGCTTGTGTGAACGCTTCTCTCCACACCCAGTAACAGTCCTTTGTGTGTTTTGATGATACCCAGAGGCTGCAGAGTGTGTGTGTCTATTCTCGAGCACCACGCTGCCCCCTCCCAGCACCTCCCCTTTAGCCCAGGGGAGTGTAAGAATTATGGGAGTGTAGCTAGATCTCATATGCACAGATTTTCACCTTGACCTGGAGGTGAACTATGTGGTTAGCCGGTCGATAGCGAGCTCCAGCAGGTGTGTTGTGGACTGGGGATCGAGGGGGGTTTACTCTCTCAGATCCACAGCTTGTACTTTCAGTCAACTCTGAGGTTTATCACGAGTAAACCAAGCAAATTATCTGAAAATAGAGCTCTGTGTTCCACTTAGTTGGACACGTCTGCACACTCGGTCGTCTTGTGCTCTCTGAACTGGACCTTAGACTAATGCAGTGACAGAGCCTGTTTGTCTCTATCGGCCTTTCTCAGCCGGTTCCTAAAGGAGATATGGATTTTAAAAAACTCTCCGTGGCAAAAACTGTCCGATTCAGCTCCTACAACAGTAGGAATAGGGTCAGGACTTTGACTCCACCGTTCCAAAACATTTCTTTTGCTTTTACTAATCTTTGATAGAAAGACATGTGGAATTAGGCTTGTTGTGTTGTGGAGTTTATAGCTCTACCAGCCGTTCTGGTCCAGAGGCAGCAAAGCAGGCCCAAGTCGTGCTGCTTCCACCACTGTGTTTCGCAGACGGGATGACATTTCCGGCCAACCAGAGGATGTACTTCCAGCAGCCTTCTGCTTCATTGAACTGTACTAACGGCTTCCTCCTTGCAACACTTCCATACAAACTATTTTGTTGTTCAGTGCTCCCATGATGGTTCACTCACAAGCAATGATAGTAGCCACGTCAAGAGAGGCCTTCAGTTTCTGAGATGTCACCCTGAAGGTCCTCGGGACCTCCAGGCTACCAAGGTAATGCTTCAGAACACAGCCTGCAACTTGACAGGGCTTTTCCGTAATATTGCTGCACTCGAACTGCACACGCAAACACATGCAACAAGATGCAAAGTCTAAGGCATCAAAGCGTAACAACCTCCACAGACCTAGGACATGAGCGTGTGTCTTTGTGCCCTGGTTTGCTGTTTATTTTCTCTCATTAGGCAGAAGGGCAGAGCTGTCCTCATTAGTGGCGTTGATTGGCATCGCGGCTAATTAGCGGTGTGGAGCTGGCGCAGGCGGGGGCGGCAGCTGCTGGGCCGAGGGGATGTTTAGAGGCGAACCCAAGTGTGACCTGGCCGTTTACCCAAATAATTCACGGAGTGAGAGGAGGAACTCGCTGGAGTAACACGTCCGTGACTGTGTGTGATAATTGCTTGTATTTGCATTTGTACAGTATAATTGTCTGTTTGTGTGCTTGAATTGATGGTAATGCTAATTACAGCTTCGCCATTATACACTGTTATTTATAGCTGCGTCTGCAGTTGGAAAAAGACGGAGGTTCTGTCTGCACGAGTTACTTTTTAGAAATGTATCCGTTATCTCGGTGCAGTGTGGCTTTCAGTTACCGTTCTTCCAGCTGTGGATAAGACAAAGAGGAAGCTCTGAGGTGAACGCGCTTTTTCAGTTGCTGCCCCAAAACTGCGGAATGAGTTGGCCTCGCACATCAGGCAGCCGACCAGCTTCCTGTTTTTAAATCTCCCCTTAAAACACACGTCTTCACTCTGGCATTTAACTCAGTGTGAGATGTTGGCTTTTACCGTTTCTTGCTGTTTGTTTTATATTTGTTTTAGTGTCTTATAGCTATAATTCTTTTCTGTGTTTTAGTTCATGTTCAAGCGCTTTGGCCTTTTTAAGGTGGGAATCGAATCGCTGTCCTCGATGATGGTCACCGATGGAGTCGGGAACAGTTTGCTTCTCCGGGCATTTTTCATTGTAAAGTCAGTCAAATGAGACAAAACGGAGACAAAACGACATGAAGCTCTGAATGAAAACATAGCTTGAATTCCGTCATTTACTTCTATATTTACATTAACTGCAGCCATTGGATCTGTGATTGCTGCGCACACAGGAACATTTTCCCAGGTTTTTGTTTTTCCAAAAAGCAGGGAGCTGCCTGCTGTGTGTGGTAACAGCTTCACACTGGACAACAAGGACACCAATGACCAAAGACTGTGTGTGTGTGTGTGTGTGTGTGTGTGTCTGCGTTTGTGGGTGGTCAGACTTGGAGCCGCGGTTTCTCTTGTTAAGTCCGTCCAAAGTAAAGCCAACACACCGAGAGCAGTAACAAAGCCTGATGGGAGCAAACGCACACGTCTGTTCAAACAGTCAATCACTATTATTACATTGACACTAAGACAAATATTAGCGAGAGACAGCGGACGAGCTCAATAAACTCTCACGTGCATGTTTCATTTCCATTCTTTTTTTTTTTCCCCCTCCCTGCTTGCTGCAGATCCTTTGGCTGAGATTAGAGAGTGGTGAAAAGAAAGCAGGGAAACAAAGTGTGGAGCATCCTTTAAAGAACTCCCTGTGAGGGGGTGGGAGACATTACTGCAATCCTCCGATAAAGTACAGATAGAAACTGGGTTAAGTGGATGGCAGCTGTTATAGTGATGTCAAAGAAGAACTTTTGCAATGTGGGGAGACAGAAATACACAGTCATCACTCAGTACTCGCTTAAAGTGCAGGGACCTGCCTAAAGCAAAGAAATATAATTTTTACTCAATTTGAAGTACTAAGTACATGCTGTGAAATATCCTCTCAGTACAAAAGTACAAGTACGAATACAGGAAGTGATCATTCTAATTAAACACTGTTTAGTTCTCCACATGTGCCTTGTGAATAAGGTTTTTGCAGAAATCTAATATGTTGTTAATTCATGTAGAGATTCAGGGAGAGAACCATCTGATGACATTGGCTGGTTATGAACTTTTTGACCCTAAATTCACACTCAGGTTGTCGTCATTCACGTATATGCTTGTCCCATTGCTTCATTGCTTCTGTCTCATCATTTCTGATCATCTTCTATTCTTTTGTCTGACATATTTGTTGACATTCCGGTTCATTTGAGTCCATCTCACCTTGTAAATAAAACTGTCCTTCATTGTTGTTGTGACATATGTGTTCGACATTGGGAAAAAATATTGTCGCCCTTTATTGTTTGCCATAATCAGGCAGTACGGGGGTGGAGTGGTCAGAGCTGCCGCCTCACAGCCAGAAAGTCAGCGGTGTGAATCCTGACCCCAGTATAAAGATGCATGTTAGGTTAAGTGGTGGCTCTAAATGAGTGCGAATGGTCTGTCTGTGTCTGTGTATGTCTCTCTGTCTTGGCCCTGAGATACACTGGAGACCTGTCCAGCTAAGACAGACTCCAGCCCCCTATGACCCTGAACGGGAGAAGCTGAGACCGATAATAAGAGCTTTCATAAGTAACTGTCAACTGTGCTACTAAGGCTTGTTTTTCTTTTCATTTCTTTAAAACCAAAAAAGACTCTTTCTGTCTGCAAAGCTCTGTGAGGATTAGCTGTATCTGCAGCGTGAAACATATGGTGCCTTCCTCCGGATTCGCCCTGTGAAATCCTTGTTGCAGGTGTTGCTGGGTTGTGATCTTTTGTAGCGACACACCTTCAAGCATTTGCTGCAGTCAGTCATGGTTCAGAGGGGGAACAGACAACAAATGACGTGGCCTCTGGGAAACGTTCATTCGTTGATGTACAGCTCCTTGCATCCCTAATACTTGCTGGTTGCATTTGCTACAGAGGTACAAGTGCAAAGACGGTGAGAAATGTGCTGGTGCTGTGCTAGATGACTTCTCTGTAATAAAACTGGAAAATGTAGGAAAGGTCGCCAGCTGGTCGAAACAATACAACTATCAATGGGAAATGCAGTGAGATTACTTAAGTCAAACTAATCCGGTTTGAACTCATAGCTGATGGAGGAGCAGGGAACGAGTGGGAAAGTTTACCTTTCTCAGCCTCCTCTGAGAGCAGGGAGGGAAGGATGGACGGAGGAGGAGGGTAATGAAACAACAGGAGAGACATCGGAACAATGGGCGGATGAAGAGGAGATAAGGGGGAGGACGGACACGGACGCTACAGAAGACAGGACGGATCAGAAAATGAATAGAGGAGATGTCAGCAGAGAGAGCAAATATTAAGAAACTACCTACTGTCCACACGCACCCAGCTGTGACCAGGCTGTGTCTCCCTTAAATAAACATCAGATCCAGTGTCTTTATGTCCTGGCAACAGACATCTTGACAACCTGATGGGAAAGCATCCTTAATATTGGGTCTGTGTGTGTGTGTGTGTGTGTGTGTGTGTGTGGGCCCTTGTATGGACATATCCTTGTGGTTGGGTTTAGGGGCTAAGGAAGCAACTACATCACAGATATTTTTATTAATGTCTTAAAAGTTAAGGTTTTTTAAAATCAATCCCATTTTTAACATACAGACACTAAGCCAGTGATGAATTTCCTCTGGTCGTGTTCAAATGGTAAATGTTCTGCACTTATTTTGCACGTTTCCACCTATTGACACTCAAAGCGCGTTGCCCTGCTTCTCATTCACACTCACACACTGATGCATGATGCAGCTGGACGACACTCACCGGAAACAACTAAGCTGGGGCTCAGTGTCTTGGACACTTTGACATCTGTGTCCCTCTCTTGGCCCTGTAAGACCCCACACTTGAGTGCTCACTTGGACGATTCTACCAACCCACCGTCGCTCTGACTGTTCCGTCACACTGTAAATCCCTCATCACTTTTTCCTCTGGTCTCAGTGCAGCGATTCTGTTGCTTTCGGCCCCGTGTTTAGCTTAGTGCAGCAGCAGCAGGCATTTGAGTTTGACTGACTTTCCGCTGTTAACCACTGACCTCTCTGTGACACTTCCTCTGGTTTGACCACACAGAAGAAACCGTTGGTTTACCACTGGGCCTCTGACAGGAACTGAGAAAATAGCGGGCTTTCAGTGGCTGCATGCAGCTTGAATATAGAGATAAATTATTATATAATGTTTGCCAGCACGTGCTCGGAGACAATGATAACGGATGATAAAAACCATTCAGGGGCATTAAAACACTTAATTCCGCTGCCACAGCAACGGCTTTGTAAGAATCGTCCTATTAATTTTCTGCTAAGTTCGTCCGTTCTTACAGGGCTGTATGGAGGTGGCGTATCATTCATTTAAAAGCTTGTTAATTATGGATTAACACTAAGTGTGTTTCTTTGTGGACCTATGGAGGAACAGCTGTAGCACCGAAACGAAACGTACACTGATCATTTTTCTCACTGATAAGAGGGAAATGTTTCACTCATGTTCACATTTTTTTCAACATGCTAAATTGGTTTAAATTCGTATTTGATGGTGGTAAGTGTGTTTTGGATGTTGAATGTGTGAATGGCGCCATTTTAATATGCTGAAGGAGAGTTTTGGGTTTAATGCTGAGGTGTTTGCCATAAACCTCGCACTAGTCTCAGCCTTCGTAGATCTTAGATCTTCTACGTAGTGTTAATATCCAAATTGACACCCTGATACCGAGCACCTGAGGATATTAGCACATTCCTCAGCCAAAATCCTGCAGCCACATTCGACATTTGAGTCCGACTCCTGACAAGGGTTTGAAATGTAGAGTCATTAGTGTTTAACGAATGTTTAACCAGAGCTCTGTTAATAAATGCAGCATGAGGGGCTCATCAAAGCACAGCACTGAATCTTTTTCTTTTCTGAACTGGTTTGCTGGTGGTTGTTCTTTGTTTCAGAGGCGAGTTCTGACATTAATGGTTTGTCAGTCGGGTTCTGTTGTTCTGTCTTTAGCGTTGGATCTCTGTGTAGCAGCCCTGTTAAAGTACATGTGGTCGTCTCTGGGGATTGAATCTGGTTGCTGCCCCCAGATTCTGCCAGGCTGGAGGGAAAAGCTCCATGAAGATAAAGAGGATTCTGTGTTTAGATTCAGATGAGTGTAGCTGCTAATGGTGCAGATCAGACCAGTAGTGGGAACAGGCTGCACCATGATCGAGCCAGGATAGAAAAACTTTTAAACCACAATTAAATCACTCACTGCTTAAATTTAAAAAAGAAACAAACCTGTTTTAAATGTTTTTTTTCCTCTTATTCCAGCTTCGTCATAAAGTGTTAGGTGTTGGACAAGAAATGTTGTTTGTGTGTAAATGCGATTCCCCCCTGATGCTCGACTTTTTGCTCGGAATATAAATTTCGATTTTAAAATTCAAAGTGAACGAACCCAAACGTGCGCTGCCAAAGCCTTTGCAGGAACTGCTGCGTCCTGAATGTGGATTTAATGATGCGGCGGCTGTAGGTAAGAGCTGGTATTGTAATCAACCCCCCTCTAAATGCCCGGGACAGTCTCTGATGATGTAAGCGAGCGAAGGAGGGAGAAAGCGGATCAAATTAAGAGAAGGAGGAAAGGCAGTCGTCCACAGACCACAGGGTCAGTGGTTTGAACCCCAAGTTGCTGCAACATTGTAAAACGCTTTGGATAAAAACACTACGTGAGCGTTTAGCAGTCAAATGAGTGAAATCAGCAGCTCAAGTTTCTCTTTGTGTGTTTGTTTGTCAGGGACCTGAGTGAAAACGCCATCAACGCCATCCCAAGAAGGGGCTTCAGAGGAGCCACGGACCTCAAAAACCTGTGTGTGAAGTTATACGCACACACACACAGCAAACACATAATGAAAGTACAGTGGTGATACTATTGCAGCTGCTGCACGTTTGTACAGATGAACTCACACCGCTGTGCTTCAACATACACTCTGAGTGACGGATTATTGGATTTAATAATACATCATTCTGTCTTTCCTTTCTGCCCGTTACCAGTCAGCTGGATAAGAATCACATCAGCTGTATTGAGGAAGGGGCGTTTAGAGCTCTGCGATCTTTGGAAGTACTGTGAGTATTTGGACAAATCCCTTCAAACCTGAAAGTATTTAAAAATTCTTCCAGCTTTCACCTGGTGTCTGATGCACTTTAAACCTCTGCTCCCTTTCACCCACCATCGAATCATGTGTTTTACGAAATACTATTCCGGCCTTCTTCTGTTTGTCGTTGCCAGCACCCTGAACAACAACAACATCAGCAGTATTCCGGTTTCTAGTTTCAACCACATGCCGAAGCTCCGCACATTGTAAGTTCCCCAACTGCCTTCACTACTTTACCCACAGTGACGCAGTCGGACACTTGGAAATATTGCGTTTCTCTTTTCTTCCTGTAATCTGGTTCATTTCCTCTCACATATTCTACTTACTCTCCTTCTTTCCTTGTGCCTTTTTTCCACTGTACTTCCTTATTTACCATTTCTTCTCTTTTGTTCCGACTCTTTTACCTCTTTCCTCCCTCTCTCACTCTACACTCCCTCCCTTTCTTTCCTTCTTTCCACTGACCCACCTCCCGCTTCCTCCCCGGATCTCCTCACCTGTCCCTTCCTCGGTCTGTTCGCCCTCCTCTCCCAGTCGTCTCCACTCTAACTCTCTGCGTTGTGACTGTCACCTGGCCTGGTTGTCCCCGTGGCTGCGGCAGCGCCCGGCGTTGGGCCTTTACACCCAGTGCAGCTCGCCTCCCACGCTGAGGGGCCTCAACCTCGCTGAGCTGCGTAAGAGCGACTTCGCGTGCTCAGGTACAGCAGTCCAGTGATGCACATGTTGGTCAAAGTGTGGATGATGGACTGGGAATTGGAGCAGTTTTTCTGGTCTGGTTTTAGGCCACAGTGGCAGTGCCTTTGTTCAGCCGTGCAGCCTGGCGTCCGGCTCCTGTCCTCCGATGTGTTCCTGCAGCAACAACATTGTGGACTGTCGAGGAAGGGGCCTCACTGCCATCCCTGCCCACCTGCCCGAAGCCATGACTGAAATGTGAGTAGAAACACAAAGTACATCGACATATATTTGATTTGAGTGAACAGGTGAGTAGTTGTCCACAGTGCAGCGTGAGGCCGTGAAGGAAGGAAACAAGCTGAGGATCAGTTGGGCTGGATGGTATTTCACTGTTTTATGAAACTTTTAAAAATCCCGTACGGTTACAGAACTTTTTGACATCAGGCCCATTTCCACTGCAGGAACTTTTCCAAGGGGGCGGGGACCTTTGCTTCCACCTGAGTAACCAGGGTCTGCATTGCACGTTGCTGATTGGTCAAATGCCACACAGCATTTTACACACACGGTCCGTTACAAAAACGTGCACAATTAAAAAGTAAGCAACCGCCACACTTTTGACCTTTCCGCAGGCTCATTTGGTAAATTTACCAGGACCTGTACACCAGGGGAAGTTCCTTAACTGGACCAGTTCCCAAAAAAGTGAAGCACCAGGATGTTTCAGTTGGAAACTGCAGTATATTTAGAACCATATATATATGATCGCTAGCAAAAAGTGAAAACTTTGTAGTGAAAACCAGGATTACGTCAATATGAAGCCGTTGCATTGGTTCCTTTTAATTTCAGTAACTTCTTGTTCATTTTGTTATTATTAGTATTACTTGGCTACAGAATAATGTTTAAAAGTGACTAATTCTAATTTGATCTAGTAGGCTGATATCAACTACCTGATGGAGGTTGTACATGGTCTTTCTGTTTGAGTTGTCTGAACACAAACTCAGCATTGGACTGTTGATGCAAGTAACATCCAGTGTCGTGGTTTGTAACGATCAACAGGGTACAAGTTTTAAACGTCTCTCTCTCTCTCGTTCTCTCTCCAGCCGTTTGGAGCAGAATGGCATCAAGTCTGTTCCTCCAGGCGCCTTCACCTCCTACAAGAAACTCCGACGAATGTGAGTCAATAAAAATAATCGCACCACACAGTAGCAAAAATGGTCCTTCAATATAAAAATAAAAGCTCATTATGTTAAATATGCCAAATGTTTAAAGCAATGACTGAATCTCTGCCGAAATGAAACAGTGGGAGAAGGCCGTGGGGCGTCACATGTGGGATTGGAACACTTTCAGGATCCCTTGAGGGAAAAACTGCAGGACATGGATCCTTATTGTGCATTATGCCAGGAAATAATACTAATAAATAAATGGAGGGAAAATGTCTTTTCAGATTCTCTTTAATGACCAGTCATCACACGTTAATCCAAACAGCTACGTCCAACCACAATGTCTCCTGCAATAGTTGATCTCTGACTCATGTTTACGGTGCATCTACACCAACCACGACACTGCCCCTGGCCAGTGACAGAGACAAAGAGACAAAAGAAACTCTGAGACGGGGAAAGTTGAGAAAAACAAAAAAACCAGAACTTAAAACCTATGATTTGCAGTATACTGAGGATTATTATGACATTTAGAGATTAAATGCATTACAGTATTATCTTGGTCTTGATCGGTTTCAGTCTGAAAGTCAGTTAAACTAACACTATCTGCTGAGTGAAGCCTCTGGTGACGGGGGCCATGTTCCTAACATGTTCCTCATCTGCCAACTGGATCCTTCCTCCGTCTGCTCACCGAGCTGTGGGTTTCCTGCCCGACATAACAAACAGCCCCAGTGGATTTGCGGCATCGAGAGCGGCTTGATTTATGACAGCCTGCGAAGACACTCCGTCCCCATCGAGGCCTTTTAGGGTCTCGTGTGGTGAATGAAGCGCATATTGTTGTGATCTCGTGCATTAAAAAATGTACATTTAACCATCATAATAATGTTCCTGGCTCCTCAACTTTCTTACTTTCCTTGTGGTTTTTGTTCTGTCGAGCATTGCTGCTTTTCTTCTCCCTCCTCTTCGCCTCTTTCCATCCTCAGACTTTCTCTCCTTTTGCTCCATCTTTGCTGTTCTGTGGTTTTTGTTGGGTTTTCCTCTTAATCTTATCTGTTTTCTCCCTTCTTTGCTCGCTTACATCATCACTGTGAGACCGTCCCGAGCCTTTAGAGGGGGGTTGATTACATTACCAGCCCAGTGGTTTGTCTTAAAATGTATTATGATGGTTGAGGGACTGACGTGTGGCGGCAGAACAAGGACTTTCTAATCTAACATGTTGCGATTTCTTCTGCCAAGACCAAATCAGAAATGTGAAAAGTTGCTGTCAAGCTCGCTTACAGTCCAGTTGCCTCATAAAAGGGGGTTCCCCCAATTTATAAATGGTTAGGATTTGATTTAGGGATTAGAAAAATGAACAATAAAACCATTCATGCGTGTTTGACCCAGCAGAATAACTCATGGAAATGTTACACACAGTATAAAAACTATTACCACTATTCATTTTGGTTGGGTTTGCTCCATGTGAGGATGGAGTCCAGATTCAATCAGTATCACACTTTATTTACAGAGAGAGTTGAACAGCTTCCTAACAGCCACATGAAAGTAAGTGAAACCTTGTAAAATATTTTTTTAAATTACAAACACCACCAAGAAAATGTCAAACCAGTCATCATGTAAGTTAGTATAAACAGAGAAAAGTCATAAAAAACCATTTAAAATCTAAATTGTTAGTTTTCTTAAAATAAGATTGAAGGATAAACACGTGTGAATCTTTTGAAATGTTCTGCATATCGTCGTCTTCTTCTTCTTCTTCTCCTTCTCCTTCTCCTCCTTCTTCTGCTTCTTTTCCTTCTTCTCCTTCTTCTTCTCCTTCTTCTCCTTCTTCTTCTCCTTCTTCTTCTCATTCTTCTTCTTCTCCTTCTTCTTCTTCTTCTTCTTCTTCTTCTTCTTCTTCTTCTTCTTCTTTTTCTTCTCCTTCCCGTTTCGGTTGTTCCCTTTCATTGGTCATAATCTAGTCCTCATCTAAGTCACAGGTACCGATAAACACATGGGACATGTTTTTTTGTCTTTCTTGAAACATTCTCATGCTGATGAAAAAGTATGTGAACCCATGGATTCAATAACTGGCCAAACAACTGGGCTCTAGGCTTCTTTTTTTTTTTTGATTGAATCCATTCTGCTGCAGATTTACACTGTCGAATAACACAGTGCATACGCAATGTTTTGGCTGCATCGCTCAGCTTCTGCTGAGCTTCAGCTGGGGGACGACCCACCTGACTTTGTCCTGTTGGATACTTGTTGGATGCCTCCTCCACTGCGTACTGCAGGGCTAAAGAGCAGCTTGAAACGGGACAGTTCTATAGGCCTTTGTTTGGCTGATAAAACTAAGAGTGAATTGTTTGGGATGAACATGCAGCACTATGCATGACACAAAAAGGGAGCAGCACACATAACATCACTCCACTGGTGAAGTGCTCAGTCTGAGCCTTGAAAGTAGAGTCTCAGTCATCTTTGTAACAAAATCTTAACCTTGGAAGGACAAAAGGCATCAGAATACTACACATTGAAGGATTGTTTTTTTAGTTTAGTCCATCCTCATCCCCCAAAGAAACTGGGGAGTGTTGCATCATTTAAGCTGAAGTTGCAATTAAACCTAATTCCATTTCTGCTGTAATGGTTTACAGAGTAGCATTGTGAGCTCCGTTTCTCAAAGGTCACAGGCTCCACAAGATTTCAAAGTGTGCGTCTGTGTGTCTCTGTTTTTGCCAATTCCCAGAGACCTGAGCAACAACCAGATATCCGAGATCGCTCCTGATGCTTTCCAAGGCCTCAGAGCCCTCAACTCTCTGTGAGTAACAACCACGTCTGTGTTGTGAGCGTGCCACCACCAATATGTGTGTACACATGTCTGTATCACTGCTGCCTGTAGCTCGCAGTATGTTTCCACAGCATCCATGTGTGCGGACGTCTGCTGGTGTGAATAGTGCAAAAGTTGCACCTGCGTTCCATAAACAGGGAATCATTATTAAATATCAGGGCTTATGTATGATCACAGCGGGTGGCTGTGGCTCTGTGTGCGTGTATGTGGCTGTGGCATGAGTGTGTGTTCAGTCCTGTTGGTGTGTGGAAATGCACAGTATTCTGGGCTGTAGTGTGAAAACAAACTGTTGCTGTCAAATTAATAATAAAACCTCACATTAACTAGTAACAGACTGATGGAACATGTACAAGTACGAGGGAAAAAAAAACATGACATGTTCTCTGTGTGCAGGGTTCTGTATGGTAATAAGATCACTGAGCTGCCCAGCGGAGTGTTTGATGGCCTGGCTTCTCTGGAGCTGCTGTGAGTCCAAACCCCCACATGCATATATTTGTCTGAGCTGACATTTACACTAACTGTGTTTTATACATAAATAAACTGTGTCTTCTGGCCGAAAGTGCCCATAAATTGTTAAAGTGATGTGTGGAAACTGGAGTGTACGCGGTTTGCCGACACTACAGCAGTGATGTGGATTTGTTTTTTCAGTATACGTGGCCTCTAGACTAGATCGTGTCACCGCCGCGGGAAAAAGACTGAAAGGAAAATGTATATCCAGTTCCAGACGTGGCCAAGGCCGCAGCATCAACAACATGCAATTAAATATATATTCACAATAACTCAGTGTTATTGAATAAAGGACACTTATGGAATAATTAGAAATAACACTTTTTGATAGAGTCAAGCTCTCGGGAGATAAGAGCTCTTTAAATTCCGAGTTCATTTCTTTTTTAATGGTTTCTAAATATTAAAACCTGAAAAAACATGGGGAGGACCACTATGGCGGCTTTGAGAGCGCCACAAAAAGCACGTGCGACCAGACAAAACACAAGCAAATGAAGTTAAACATCTGACAGCACAGGCACCACATTGAGGAAATAACAAACACTGCAAATGCAGAAAACACAATTAAGCTACTGGCTCATTTTTCAACGTCAGCAGGTTTTGCAGTTTTGTGCTGCCTGTGTTGGTAAAGCTCTCACTGCAGAACACGAGCTGTTCCAAAGTCATTTTTCACTTATTATCCGTAAAAAAGGGGTTCAACAGCTGCTCACATCAGGTTGGAGTTTCCTGAAATTGTTTAGGCTTTAAATCTTGTGAGATGTCATCTACAGTCTGCTATTGGTTGGTCTCAGGTTGCTGAACGCGAATAAGATCCACTGCATCCGAGCCACAGTGTTCAAAGATCTGGAGAACTTGGCTCTGCTGTCACTGTACGACAACAAGATCCAGAGTCTGGCCAAAGGCACCTTCAGCTCGCTGCACAGCATCCAGACGCTGTAAGAAACAGAAAAACACATTTTTCTTCAGGTTGGGTTCTGTTCCACTACATTCAGTCTGATGTAAGTGATGTGTGTCTCCCCAACCCCCCCCCCCCATGCCATTATTTCCCATCAGCCACCTGGCCCAGAACCCCTTCGTGTGTGACTGCAATGTGAAGTGGCTGGCCGACTTCCTGCGTTCAAACCCCATAGAGACCAGCGGAGCACGCTGTGCCAGCCCTCGCCGCCTCGCCAACAAACGCATCGCACAGATCAAGAGCAACAAGTTTCGCTGCTCTGGTCAGTGCCAGGGTGTGTGTGTCTGTGTGTGTGTGTGTGTGAGAGAGACTAAATGAAAGGGAGACAGAAGTGTGAAATAAGATGTGCAGTTTGTGTGTAACAGGTTGAACCTCTCACGACAAAGCGTGTGCATATTATCATACAGTAATTCAGACTAGTCTTCCATTCTCCCCTTTTTCTAGAAGGAGCGAAAACTTCTTCAACGCAGAACATTTGTCTAGTTTAACATTAGTAAGTTACCATGACGTGTAAAGACTGTTGAAGCCTCTCGGGTCACGAGTTGTCTTAAAAGTCATAGATTGAAATGGGATCATTTCAATTATTTGTTACCGCAAATATCTCCGACCGTATCTGAATGCATGTAACTACAGGCTCCTGGCCGTTCCCCTCTCTCCAGCACTGTGCCAGTGTGTGAAGGCAGTAAACCTTGGCAGGCTCTCCGATGGCCACACAAACTGCTCCACGCTGCTTTAGTGCAGTGCCAGGCCTGGAAGGCTGCACACGGGCCGACGTTCACGTTGCTTCCATAAAACAGCAAAACACGGACACAGATTGTTTCATGTTCAGATGTGCTGCTGCCAGTTTTGTACAAGATCTTCACTAAGTCTGTGTGTGTGTCTTTTTTTCTTTTGTCATGACAGCCAAAGAGCAGTACCACATCCCAGGTGAGTGTGTGTGTGTGTGTTTGTGTGTGTGTGTGTGTCTATGTGTGTATTGCATATGTGGATATTCGCATGTTGTTTCTAAAGTTGCTTCAAGTGTGAAACAGTTTGGTTTTTTTAATCATCTCAGCTCATTTCAGGAGTCTGTCTGTCTGTTTGTCTGTCTGTCTGTCGGCACTGACTCACACTAGTCCATCTGTCTCTGCTGTGTGTGTCCGTGTGTGCGTAGGCACCGAGGACAGACGTCTGAGCTATGAGTGTAACAGCAAGCCGGTGTGTCCTGCTAAATGTCGCTGTGAGGCTAATGTTGTCGACTGCTCCAACCTCCGCCTCACCAAGTTCCCTGAACACCTGCCTCCCTCCACAGAGGAGCTGTGAGACACACACACGCACGCACAAACACACAAACACACACCTGCCGTCCGATGGCGCGTTCAGTTCAACAGCCTCAATAATAATTGTAGACATTAGTAGAAGCGACAACGACGGCTCTGGTGTTCGCTGGCTGTGCCTAATAAACTGCATACTGAGGCTGTAACCATGCACAGACAGACATATCCGTGTTGACGTCCTCACTCTGCATGGATGCACACGCACACTAATGATTTTCTGTTTTTTTTTTTTTCTTCACGTCTGCTGTATGTGATCCTCCCAGGCGTCTCAACAACAACGACATCTCCGTGCTGGAGGCCACGGGAGCCTTCAAAGGCCTGTCTCAGCTCAAGAAAATGTAGGTCAATCCGAACACTTCAGCAATGACACAAAGCCCATTCACTTAATCGAACCGATGGCCTCAGGTCTTTCTGCTCCGACAGATTACTCACTAGATGTGCTGAGTCCGTAAAAACGGAGCTGGGAACAAATCGACGCGTTCAAACTGTAATCGACGGTAGAAACCGATGCATGTTTTGTCCTTTTTCTTAGTAACTTGAGCAACAACAAGGTCTCAGAGATAGAGGACGGGGCGTTTGAAGGTGCCTCCTCGGTGGTGGAGCTCCACCTGACGGCCAATCACCTGGAGTCTGTCAGAGGGAGCATGTTCAAAGGCATGGAGGGACTACGCATGCTGTGAGTCCTCCGTTTCATCATTTTAGCTCTTTGCACCACCATAATTGATCTGAATGGATAAAAATACCAACGTTAGAAAGCGAGCAGAGAAACCACTGCAGACCCTCACATCCTGGACACAACCTCTACAGAACACTGTGCACCAAAACTGTACTGGACATTTTTTCCTGCCTGCACATATAATACATCATTTATTACCTAATTACATATCACGTACATAACAATTGCATATATACTAGTGTTCAAACCTATTTGCTTGTGCATAATTGCCATATGTTGCAGTGATGTCAGGGTCCAAAGACGTCCATGTTAGGTTCATTGCTGACTCTAAATTCCCCGTAGTTGTGAATCTGTCCGTCTATGTCTCTCTGTCCAGCTGTGTTCATGCTCCTGTGTGTCTGTGTGAATCTTCCTTGTTACTGCACCCGAAACTTGTATGTGCAAAAACTGTGTTTTTGCACATAGATCCTGAATATTAATCCCTAAAAAGTAATTGCACAAACTAATATAATCATAAATGAAATCGTCTCTTACAGCCAATAACTGCCTGAAGTCTGTAAGCCAGTAACTTCACAGGGTTCTGAACTTTGTCTCTGGTGGTGGCTCAGCTTTTTCAGTGCTTTGAGTCACTGTCCATCTCAACTGTCAGGCACCGTCCAAGCACAAGGTTTTAAACCGAAGCAGCACAGGTGTATGAATCGCTCCCTGCTTCCTGTGCAGAGCAGCACTCCTCCGTTCTCCCACATGTTCTGCCAACCAGGAAACAAAAGGAAAAGGGTCATTTTGTGTCACGCTGGTGGACTGTTGTTGTCTCGTACATAAGAAAAAGGTTCAGCTTCCTCCTCATCCTCTAAATTACAGATTTTTTTTTGTTTGTTTATGTTCTTTCACCTCGGTGACACCTTTCGTGTGTGTTGGAAATCCTCCGATGAAGAACAATCAATTCTCACCAAAATTATAGGGAATAACAACCTAAATAGTTTGGGAAAACAGTTGGAACTGATTTAAAGTTAATGCCCCTTTAATGTATTATGTATTTAGATCTGAATGTGTGTGTGTGTGTGTGTGTGTGTGTCCAGGATGCTGAGGAACAACAAGATCAGCTGCATCCATAACAGCAGCTTCACGGGTCTGACCAACGTGAGGCTTCTCTCCCTGTATGACAACCAGCTGAGCACCATCCTGCCTGGAGCCTTCGACACTCTGCCCAACCTATCCACACTGTTAGTGACACCAACACACACACACACACACACACACACACACACACACACACACACACACACACACACACACACACACACACACACAATATAGCACATGCAGGATCTTTGTTATCTCTCTGTCTTCCTCCTTGTCTCCTGCTGTCCATCAGGAACCTCTTGGCCAATCCTTTTAACTGCGACTGCCGCCTGTCTTGGTTTGGAGCTTGGCTTCGCAGCAGGCGGATCGTGACGGGAAATCCTCGCTGCCAGAGTCCCGCCTTCCTCCGGGAAATCCCGCTGCAGGATGTAGCAGTACCAGACTTCCGCTGTGAGGATGGTACGACACACACACACACACACACAGAAATATTAATGCAAATACACCTGTGGACAGAAAAATTAGAAAGAAAAAGTGAAAATGCAAAACACTAAATCCTGGTGAAGTTTCAGTCTCACTTGACATTCTAAGAAGCTGAGACCTCCCCCTCCTGTCTGTCTGTCCAGGCTCAGTGTTGGAGGACAGCAGCTGTGCTCCAGGGCCTCAGTGTCCCAGCCAGTGCACCTGTGTGGACACGGTGGTCCGCTGCAGCAACAAACACCTGCAGGCTCTGCCCAGGAGTCTCCCCCGCAACGTCACTGAACTGTGAGTCCGGAAGCTCAACTGAAGCAGCGTTTTTGTTTCTTTTAACCAAAATCATTTTGCATGTCATCTTCAGTTTACTATTACTGACAGAAATCGCTTCATAATCCAATAATAAAAAAAAACCCACATAATCTTTGTTGAATATCAACTGTACCACGATTCACGATTCATAGGCTGAAGGCTACAAATTATATGCTTTATTATTTATGTATTTAGTTATTAGTATGCAGCAGTAATCGATGTCTCTCTCGTCCTCTCAGGTACCTGGATGGTAACCAGTTCACCAGTGTTCCTAAGGAGTTGGCAACCTTCAAATACCTGCAGCTTGTGTAAGACACCCTTCATGAAACCCTCTATTTACACTGATTTTCATTTTAGAGCTTTTGAGCTTGAAGTGAAACTATGACTGCGCTTTTTAACACTAGTGCACTAGAACAGAGCAGATAGAAAGATCTTCAGAGGGGCTTCAGTCAGTGTGATGGCACATTAAACATACTGACTTTATTCAATGATATTGAACTAAAACTGGGGAACTTAAAATAGGAAAAGAGCTTCAGTTCTAGATGATCTGAGACGAGCCTGAAAATCCTCGACTCACGGCGGAGAATCAACATTAATCCTATATTTGGACATGTTGTTGCTGCAAACCCGTTGTCGCTGTGTTAATGAAGAATTCCAGCAGGGGGAGCTGTGACCGTGTGGTTGATTCTGTGGAGAAAAGTCCAGCTCGTTTGATGCTATTGAATTTTCATGTCATAACACACAGACATAGTTTCTTATACAATCAACTCACACGAGAACGTTTCATTGGAACGATATTGGTCAGTATGTCACTATATCTATATGTGATATTAGTTGGAGTGTGTGTACAGTTGGTGTTTGTGTGTCCATTGAGGCTCCTGCAGCGTATTGTTCCTGTGTATTGATAGAAGTGATTTTTGCCTCTGCAGAGATCTGAGCAACAATAAAATCAGCTCCCTGTCCGATGACTCCTTCTCCAACATGAGCCAGCTCACCACTCTGTGAGTCCACACGCACACACACACACACACACACACACACACGCACGCAAATGTCAAAGTGTATCAGAAACACGTGTTCAGACGAAAAAGGCACATTTTGTGACATTGTTTCATCAAGAGCTGCCATGTTCACAGACTGGGCCATTTTACAGCCACAGTAAACCTGAGCCCTGCAGAGCGTGTTCTTCTCATTCGACAGAAGCTTTTTTTTTTTCCTGAATGACTTATAAGCGCAGTGCGAAGCAAACAGAAATCTGTCAAAGACATTGAGTTCCATGAGGAAAAAAGGCGCCAGATGCTGCTACGTTTCGGATCACGTTGACAGGCTTCATTGTGCTGGTTCCTCTGTCTGCAGGCCATTTTGCGAGTAGAGTCAGGAGATCTTCCTCTTCTACCTGTTAGCTTTTAAAATTCCAGTCAAGTTAAAACTGTTGTTAGGAGGAGAAATGCTGATTCTTAGTATGGGTCAGTCTCTAAAAACTACATTTCTCATACTGCAACACAACACAGGATCTAAAGTCACTGTTGGGGGGGATGAAGGTGGCTTCTTGGGAGTCGCCCGTGTCTTTTCTGTTGGTCAGTCGGTGGGTGTGTTGTCTTTCTGGTGTCATTCTGAAAAGCCTCGTCACAGTAGGTCAGTGGAGGACTGCTGCCTTGCACAGCTGAAGTCTAGCAGCTTCCCGGCTTTTGAATTAGCAGGTCCTGCAAGAAAACCTCTGGAAAACGGATGCAATTGAGTTTCTCCCGTTAGGCTCCATTTTGTTCTCTTCTTAAATTTAAATTCAAACAACTTTTGAGCCCAACTAAAGATACAGTATGTGACTAACCACTGGAGCAGGCTTTTGAGGAACTTCTCTTCAAAATAATCCGGATATGTGGATTTTATTTCCCACTCTGTAGAAATCTCCCACCTGAAGACAGGAGGATGTTTTACAACTGTTTTCACATCCTGAGCATAATTCTCATGACAAATAAATGATTCCTGGTGCGCGTGAACAGGGGGGGCGATTTCTTTGAAAATGTTTGTCACTTCCCACATCATGAAAAATTCAAACAGGACCAACAGCATCTGCAGCTGAAATGTCAAGGAGCCCTGAGGAATAGCGCTGGAGGAAAAGGTCATGAGTGCATTGAAATCAGAGAAGGGAGCATGCATGTTGCCAGCACATCTCAGCCGGTCTGAACACTCCTTAGGGGGCACGAGAGGGAATTTATCCGGAAGAATGGGTCACCGGGGCCTAAAATAATTTTTGTCTCCAAGTGATCTACGCCTATGTCTGAAGGCTGTTGCGAGTCTCCTGTTCTGCTTCATCCGTGGCCAAGTTTCATTCACAAAAATGACGGATTTCAAGTCTGTTGACAGAAATAAACCAACTGAATCTCAGCTATAGTCCCAGGATAAGATAAGACCCAAAATGTTAATGGTACATGTGTCAGAGAAGTGTGATCAGAATGTTGTAGTGTGACAGAAATTATGAAGGGAGGTGAAGTAGATGATGATGATGATGACTGAGATGCTGCTGTATCAGGTGTTAGATAGACAACTCAACTCAACCTTTCCAGGCAGAAGTACCACAGCCAGATGTTTCTAAACACCTCTTCAATTTAAAATTCAATACACTTGTCGATTTGCTTGTTCAGACTGTATTTAAAGTGATCCAACTTTATGAAAGCACCTTTGTATACTGACCCGTTCATCACTTATTTCACGCATTTGGCCAGAAGATGTCACCATTTCCCACCGTGTGAGGAGATTGTGGGCAGCACAATGACTTCATCGGTGCTTCAGAAAGCTTTGGTTTCTCCACCACTGGTTAGAGCAGGTGATGCTGAGACCTGCATCAAAAACCACTTCATTAGATGATGGAAATGCGGAAGCTGCTGTGCTGAAAAATTTTCTGCAAAATCAATAAAATCTACCACATTTCTAAGTAAACGAGCAAATCGCGATGAGGACATCGTGAAGTTTGTTAAATTCATTTCAGTGCCGTATTTAGGTCACTATAATTCTTAAGTCCATTTCTTAAGTCTTAAGTAAAAACTAAATGAATGCAACAAATGTTAATGTGACATTAGTGGAGTTTTTCCTTGTTGTGCTTTTTGTTGGACACACAGTCTCTTTGTAATGTTATGTCTTTGTGTGGTGTCTCTCCTCTTTCAGGATCCTCAGCTACAACTCCCTGCGCTGTATTCCTCCTCTGGCGCTGAGTGGCCTTCGCTCTCTCAGACTGCTGTGAGCTCTCATGCTTTATACCAACAATCTGTTGCTGGACAGAGACATTCTCGCCGCCTGTCAGAGACATTGTGCTTTCTGAGTTTTCATTTTGACTGTTATTGACCCTCGGCTGCGTTTGCCTTTCAGCTCTCTCCATGGCAACGACATCTCCGAGCTGCAGCAGGGCATCTTCAGCGACGTGACCTCCCTGTCTCACCTGTAAGAGTTTAAATATACATGTGGTGCACGAGCGAACATACATGTTGAGTGTCACAAACAACAAGCTCTGACCTCACTGACAGGATGAGGTGTGTGTGTGTGTGTGTGTGTGTGTGTGTGGGGGGGGTGCATGTTCAATCGCCTGCTTTTATGATTGCAGTCCAGTTCTCAGAGAGCGAATGGTTTTCAAGTGGCTGCCGGGTGGATTGAATTAGCTGGAGAGATTCATCTTTCCCTTTGCCGTGATTGATCTGAGGCCTGTGTGCATCTGCGTATACAGTATAATCATCCTCAGTCAATGCGAGAGCCTGCAGTAAGTGTGGAGGGAGGGGAATGGAGGCAAAGGCGGGAGATGAATGGCGGAGGGGAGGTTTCAGAGGAAGAGGGAGGAGAAGGTAAAATGAAGGAAGGGACAGGATGGGAGCATGAGTTGAACAGAACAGGGAGGGAGTGTTTTTATTTGTATTTGTTGAAGCGTGACATGATCTCGGAAACAAGACCCTGCTGATTATCAGTCTATTAGGAAAATGAATGTGCTGTAAAGTAAAACTCGTGTCACCAAAAGTTCCTCTCGGATGGTTGATCGGACGGTGTGTCACCACATTGACTGTATCATAAGAAGTCAAACTTTTGGGGTATTTGGAACCATTACAAAGAGCTGAACATGTATTCTGAGCTGTTTATTGGAAGAAATTACAGAGCTTAACATAAATCTCACATACATTGGAGATATTAGATGATTAGTTTGAGGAAAGCATGTAAAGTAAAACTGTTATCACGAATCTTAAAGCTTTCATTTCAGTAACCCTCAGGAAATTAAAACAAAATCCAACCCAAGTCTGGGTCGATGTGCTTGTCATTCTTGTCTTACTCACTGATCAACAACTCAGAACATTGCTACAACAGAGGCACATCACGTGTTTTTTAAAATCCCTAATTCAGGACAGAAACATCACACAGAAAACTGCAACTACAAACAGGTGCAGCTGCTCAAAGCTGAACCAGTCATTAAACAAATCAATGGTTTGTATCGGACAGTGGACAGTAGCTCTGACTTTGACCCTGCTCTTAATGTTTTCCTCTAGATGTGTTTGGTAAAACAGCCTCTGTGCCCTCTGACCTCTGAGCCCTTTCTGATCACAAGATTGTCGTCAGAACCAGTAGATATTAGAACCAAAACTATCACAGTATCAGCGAGAAGCCTCTGTGGAGGTGTGATGTGACATTCTGACGTCGGGAAGCGTTTTCCACCTCATCAGCTCGTGGCAGTGCGGCTACAGACGGATTTTAATTGACTGGGGAGAATTGAACACGCTCTCCTGTGACACACCCTGACCTTGTTCTGTGTGTGTGGAGATGACTTCAATTTGATCCCACATTCGTCTCTGTTAATTTTATTAGCACAATGAACCGACCTGAGCCTAATTAATGTCATTACAGTGTGTGTGTGTGTGTGTGTGTGTGTGTAAAACTTTACCCGAGCAGCTGTGAGCACTGAGAGCTCCACCATGTGGAGCTGGAGGTGCAGACAGTCTCACATATATAACAGCCCTTCTTACGCCCTCCCTCTCCTCCCTGCCGCCTCCTCCTTTTCCTTTCTGCTCCTTCCTCCCCTATTTATTTTGCCTTCTTCCCTGACTGTCTTCCTTACTTCTTGACACTCGTTGCTCTTTTTTTTTCATGCACTTTTGGGTCCCTCAGGGGAAATCAGCTTTCCCTACAGGCCAACACGTGCTGCATCCATAACTGCTGCAAATAAAAATTTCCATAAGCTCGTCTATCCACACATTCTGGAAATGTCCAGTGAGTAGGAAAAATAGAAAAACAGAAAATTCCCTCCTTTGCCTTCATCACCTCGTTATTTTAAGCCATTCTCTCCTTCCGACCTTCCGTCTCGTTTTCCCAAACCTTCTTCTCTGTTCATTTCTTCAGCGCGATCGGAGCCAACCCTTTGTACTGTGACTGCCGTCTGCTCTGGCTGTCAGACTGGGTGAAGAGCGGCTATAAGGAGCCCGGTATCGCCCGCTGTGCCGGCCCCCGGGGCATGGAGGGCAAGCTGCTGCTGACCACACCTGCCGACAAGTTCCAGTGTCTGGGTAAGTCTGCAGGAAACCAGTGGACTCAAAGCAGCAGCTCTAGTTCAATGTCTTAGACTTCAAAGTCTCGAATGAACTTGTGATTTTTAAGTCAAACTGACGTGCCAGTGAAAAACTGCTCCCATGATACTGATATCATCTATGGTCTTGTAGCAGATTTGTGATGAACACAAACTTAATTGGCTATTTCAATCCTGCGTGAATATGTCACTTAATCTGCAAAATGATCTATGAGAACAAACACCCACACGCTGCGTTTTGCTTCCCAATGGGTGATTTAATAAAAGGGAATATTTTTAGCCTGTGTGACCTTCATCAGGTGTTGGCTGCTTTCACTCCTACATACCTGTCACAGTCAAAGACGCCGCAGCACATGGCGTCTTTACCTGCCATTTAAAAATCTGTGAAAATTGCTTTAATTACTTCGTATCAAATTTTGCTAAAGACAAAGATCTTCTGACAATATAAGGATTAATCTCAACATTTGCTACTTTAACATATCAACATTATAACGAGATGAAAAGCGTATTGGGCATTTGTAAATGTTAAAGTTTTGGAGCAGAACATATTACAATTAAAAGTATTTGTGTTGGTTGGTGGCATCTTATCTAAATACTCTTAAGCATATTGACTGTAATTTTGCCTTTATGCAGATGATTCACAGTTGTATGTTTCAATCAGAGCTAATAATTGATAACAATTACCTGCCTGAAATTCAGTCTCAAATGACCCAAAAGGTTACAGCATTTGATGAAGATATGTCAGATATTTTTGTTTTTGTTCCGAAACTTATTTTAATCTCTTAAATGGCAACTTAAGTTGCTTTTCACGGAAACGTTGAGGCAATTTATCGTTATCTCTCCGGAACAATTGATGCCGATCTCTGTTTCAATGAGTAAGAAAGGTTGTCCACTCGTGCTTTTTTCATGTCAATAGATTTATTAAAAATCGGTTTTGTTCTTACCTGGACATTACAGTGCATTTCCCCCACTCACCAGTGTTCAATTACCTCAGAAAGCTGCTGCCTGCTGCAAGCCAAGTTTTCTTTTAGATTTTAGACTGATTTCCTATTGATTCTGCTGATTACTTTTAAATTGTTAAACGCTCTTGCAAATTCGTGTGTTTTATTTACAAGTCCTTAAAAGACACAGGTCAGTTCACATGCGCCTCAGAGCACTGAAGCAAACAGCCAAGACATCATCGGGCTGCTCCAGGCTTAAACACTAGTAAACATCTGTGGAGAGACCTGTTTCAGGACATATGTCAGGAAAAATGGGACAAACTGCCCAAACTCAGGTGCAAGAACCTTTTAGAGCCCTACCTAATAAGATTTTAAACTGTAATTGTCACCAAAGAGGCTTCTACGAGATACTGAATCGTGGGTTTGAATACATTTGTAAAGGAAGAATTTCAGATTTCTTTTTCTATTAAATTAATAAAAATGTTTCCAAAACGTTTTCACTTTGTGATTATGGATTGTTCCATGCAATGTTTTCCATCTTAAAATCAATTTGTAATGCAGTGAAGAGGTGTGGATACTTTCCAAAGCGATTGGCTTCCAAAATGCATTGTGTGGGAGCCGGAGCACAAACCGAGGTAAACGCCTGCATCCATGGTCATCAGCAAGTTCCTTGCTAAAGAATGGGTGGATATAAAGCACAATGTGGGTTTGCCCGCGTCCTCCCCTACCTGTGCAGTCCGTACATCCGTGGATGAAGCTCTTCCTAATGTCTTGGCTGATGACACAACTCTGCCCACTGACATCAGCTACATCTGTCTTTGAAATGCTGTCTTAAAATATTCTTCTATCATTGCAGTTTTATATTCTCCTCTGCTTTTAACTCATTTTGCAATCTGTTTGTTGATCTCATATTATATGCAAGAATTCATTCTTTGTATTTACTCGTGTTTGTCTTCTTTTATTGCTTATTTCCACACATAGCACAATGCTCAAATCTCTGTCTGGCCTCTGTGTGTGTTACCAGGTCCTGTGGATCCGTCTGTTCAGGCCAAATGTAGTCCATGTGTGGGCTCACCCTGTCAGAACCAGGGCATCTGCCAAGTCCACCACACACAGCTGTACACCTGTACCTGCAAGGCTGGCTTCACGGTATGAGCTGTGTGTGTGTCATGAGATCGAAATGTTTACACACCTAAAGCTAAATGGCTAAAACACCCGACTGAAGATGTGTTTTCAGGCTGAACCCACATGGATCTCGACTAATGTAAGTTGATTCAAATGACACTTTCTCCTCGATGTCTGTTTGTACTCAGGGTAAAAACTGTGAGGCTCCCGTTGATGCCTGTGTCAGTAATCCCTGCACCAATGGAGGAACCTGCCTGAGTGACGAGCAGACCAGAGGGTTCAGGTAACAACTACATGAGACATTTCAGGCAGGAGAAAATCGGCTAAAGCAGCTTCCAACAACAAAGAGCAAGCGACTTCTGCTTCCTTTAGTTTTGTCGCCTTCATGTCGCCTTCGCTTTTCTAAACGACAGGTTCACATTTTTCCAAATGCCCTAAATGAACAATGAAACATGTCGTGCGTGCTGTAATCATGCCTCCAGCTCCATTCAGTGGAAGTGATGAACACTAAAACCCACAATCAGATGTGAATCTGTGAGCTACGGCCACAGCTGTGAGTTTATTAAATCCACTGGGTATCTTTCTAAAGTTAGTCTTTTTAGTACAAAATTCTTTCTTTTCCTTTTCATGAACAGCGTTTCCTTGTTGAGTTGCAGGAATTTTGAACTAACAAAAAAATGCTACAACTCTGCAATATATCCATGTAATGTGACTAATTTTAAAGGTTGAAGATTTTCATTGACTTCAGAAAAACATACACATTTTGCACAGATGGCCAACTTGTGGATTTTGGCTCCTTTCATTTGCAAAGGAAGAAGTTTGGGGGGGAGATGTGTTAAAGGCCTGTCTGAACAGATTAGAGCAAGTAAAACCTTCTTCGATGTTTTAGCCTTCTGTAAAAAACCCCTGAAAAGCCTCGTTGTTGAAAGGTGATACCTTATACACACCGGCCTTCTTTACCTACAGGTACAGCTACAATTTACAGTAGAATGTCATCGTGTTATAGCGAGATGCTTTTTTGCCAGCGTCTTTATCGTTTTCCATCATCTGATGGAGTTAGTGAGAAGAAAACAAGAAAACAGAAGGAGAATCATTTATTTAGCATAAGCACGATATCATATGCATCAGAAATGTTCCATGAATACATCGTAGATTTGGGACTTTCACAGTATCGATGCTTCATTCTGAAGTGCTGTGATGCATGCGAAGACAGAGGCACATAGTTGAGGCCGTATGCGCTACACTGATGGATTTTCACAGGTTTTTGAGATGGTTTTTAACAGACAGGAGAAAACAGGAGTTTTCAGTTTTCCGACAAGCTGCTCTGGGCCTCGCAGGCTGGGAGACACAGCATAACACATTTCTGCTGTGTTTGACAACTTTGAGTGCTAATGAGCCAAATTGGATGATAACTAATGAATCTTTATTTGGGAAAGCAGTGGATGCTATTTTTTGTTTTTAATTCCAGTGCAAATAAAATGACAGTTGCGTTGTTTGTGCTTGTCTAGTTGTGCATGTGCATTTGGTTTTCATGGCACTTTCTGCGAGGTGAACGTGGACGACTGTCAGGACCATGGATGTGAGAACGGCGCCACCTGTGTCGATGGAGTCGGCAACTACACCTGCTTGTGTCCTCCGAATTACACAGGTACTGTTTGCCGGCAGGATCTGCTCTGAACTGTCCCTCTGGACACCGGAGGTCTGATTCTTTACAACCGTGTGGAGAGAAAATATTTTCTGGTCTCGAAATTCCGAGATAAACACTGGTTGACAAATAGAAAGTTCTTCTTTATTATAGCAACGCGTTTCAACACAGGGCAGTTCACAGCATGTGTGGACAAATGCCTCTATATACTTAGCAGAAGAGCAGAGGGGAGCAGAGTTTAATGTGTTAAAACATAAAACACGATAGAAAACATCTAAAAACCAGAAAAAAGAAAAATCTAAAATACATCAACAAAACAGTGATTTGCATAAAAGGTGAAATATACAATCAAAAACAATAAAAGGACTGATTAAACAAAAACATCGGTATTTTGAAATACTTAAATTAAAAACATCAAGAATTGTATCAACACAGATCAAACTTCATTGTTTGCTCTAAAAAGAAATGATAAAAATGTGGAAATTAAAAATCTTCATTCAAACCTCTCAGACGTAGACTTTTAAAAACCAAAGGTTCACACAGACTCTTTCAGTTCGTCCTCTGTGACTGTTTTCACTCTCAGGTCTGTTTTGTGAGGAGGTGGACACTGTGTGTTCTCCAGGTAGAAACCCCTGTCAGCATCAGTCCACCTGCATCAGCAGTCCTACTGGCCCCAGGTGACACACACACACACACTCACACACTTCATCACTGCCTGGGTTTCAAATCCCAGTTGACATTAAAAATAGACACATGCAGTTAAACATACACACAGGTAAATTTTTGCTGAGGTATCTGTTGACTTCCCTAAAAATCCTGCACCACATTTCACGGATTCTGTGTGCGTGTTTGTCTCACGTTGCAGGTGTGTGTGTATCCCCGGCTGGGTGGGGCCAGATTGCAGTATAGATTATAATGAGTGTGTGGATCATCGCTGTCAGAATGGAGCTCAGTGTGTCGACCATCTGGACGGCTACAGCTGCGTCTGTCCGCAGGGATTCAGGTACTGGGGACACGGGGGACACGGGGGACACTGTAGATCCTGTACCTGGGGAACGCCGGCACTTTGGGAAAACTGGAAAAATGCTTCAATACACTTCATTTAAAATCACTTTTTTTCCCCAATTCATGTGTGGGTGTAGTATTGGGATCAGTCTCTTGTTTGGAATTAATTAGATTATTGCAGCAGATGTACGGCACTTTCTGATTCCCTGTGATGTCTCCTTTTTCCTGCTCAGTGGTGAGTTTTGTGAAGTGGCCCTTCCTCCACCTTCACCCTGCCAGCTGGCTCAGTGTCAGAACGGCGCCTCCTGTGAGGAGAAGCCAGGAACAGCAGTGTGTCAGTGTCTGCCAGGCTTCGAGGGGCAGAGCTGCGAGAAGCTGGTCAGCGTGAATTTCGTGGACAGAGATTCGTATGTTCAGCTTCAAGACGTCAAGAACTGGCCTCAAGCCAACATCACTCTGCAGGTGAGGACGAACGCATGAGATGTGGAAGTGACAGACATTTGCAAATGCCAAAAAACCAATAGCAGCAGCAGCAGGTTCAGACACACACTTTGATTGATGTTTTTATGTGTGTGTGTGTGTGTGTTTCAGGTGTCGACAGCAGAGGACAACGGCATCTTGCTCTACAACGGCGACAACGAACCAATCGCTGTGGAGCTACATCAGGGCCATGTCAGGGTAACCTATGACCCTGGGAACCAGCCTGCCACAGCTATCTACAGGTACACATACACACACACACACACACACACACGGACTTCTTATTACTACAGTTTTGCTACAAAGATTAAATCCAGTCTACAAGACTTTACATTTCGAACACCTTTAGAAAATCAAGGCCCAGTGTGATGACACACAGTGTTCCAGGTGAGATGGGTCTGACTCAGGCAGCAGAGAGTTGGTGGTTTGATCTTCATGTCCTCAAGTCTTTGAGAAAGACTCAGAATCTGTCTTTTTCTTTAAGGGCAGGGTACAGCTGATTTTAACTTGGATGTTATTATTATTATTATTATTATTATTATTATTATTATTATTATTATTATTATTATTATTATCTGCTTTAGTTTCTCTGGATCCAAAGGTTGTGGTTCATTGCTTTCAGGAAACCAATTATGGTGTCCCGCTATTTACGAAGTATCATATACCAACAAGAAGGTACAAATAGTTAAGTGTAGCATTAGTCAGTCCCTCCAGGATTTCACAGACCTTTTTGTGATACAGCAACAACAACAAAAAAGCTGTGTTGCATCTTGAATTGTTCAGGGTTCGTACGGGTCCTTGAAATCCTGTAAAATGCTTGAATTTTAATGCTGTGTTTTCAAGGCCTGCACTGAAAATGCTTGAAACAATAACAGTTTGTCTTTCACAATACATAGCAGTGCGACTGAGTAATTAGTTTGTTCAGCAGGTGGAGAAATAAATGGTCTAAAATAAAAATTGCTACACCGAGTCGGACGTGACTGCGCCAACATGTTGGGAGCTTGTTGTTTTAATGAGCGTTGGCTCGAAAACGAAAAAACACAAAACATGGATAAAGAGAGGAGCAGATCCACGCACAGCCTTCTGCAGAACAGACCTACAGCTGTTTGTCCTTAATTCGTTTTAATAAGCATGGCCAAAACATTAGAACCATGTCTTAATATAATGCACCTCACTACTAGTCAACCATCAGCTCTGACGTTTCCAACAAAACAACGGAGAAATTATAACCATGTAAAGTAGAATTCATGGCAGGGCTGTTGTATTGGAGTGTGTCATAATGTTAACGACACGAAGGCAAATGTCCCTACGTTTTACATTTTCAGTAACACATTTATTGAAAATGATTTGTCAAGTGAGTGTGTTTATTTTAATTTCTTCGGTTACTGTTTTGGCTGCTTATAGCAAAGTGATAAGCCTTTTCAGTATTTATCTATTTGTGAAAATATCTAATTCGCCACAGCTGCAAAGTGCTGGAAAAGCTTGAAAATGTACCTTGAAGGGTCTTGAATGATTGAATGATGCATTTCACAGATCAAAGTCCAAATATTGCTTAACAACAGCTCTGCATAAAAACTCCAAATCCCTGGTTCTAAATTCTTTCCCACAGAGTCGTGACACTGCAGGTTTTTCTTAATTAATACCACTGCAAATGTCTCCTAGAGCTAAACCACGTTTCCCGTGCAGAAAACACTGGCATGAAATATGCACAAGCACATCATCAGCAGATTCAGCAACTTAAACAAATAAAACTTGGCTACAACTGTGTTGCTGTGCTGACAACACGCGCTGACAACACAACTCCATCCTCTCATTTGATTCTCGGTGCCACTTCAATTTCTAGATTCTTGTCCTCATCATTCACTGAACTGTGGAAGTAGTTTCTTATTAAAATTCAAGGAACTGGAATCGCGTTTGTAAGGCTATGAAAGCATTGGAAACTTGTTTCCATCCCATTGTCGTGGGTGAATGTGAGAACATCTAGTGGTTTAGTTCCAGAGGGAAGTAGGTGACTGCAGGTTTCAGCCTGACACAATCTTGTGTTAGGACGCAGCCCTGCTGGCAGTGAATCTAATGAGGCCGATTGCGAGGATGGTGGTGTCTGTATTTTGTCTTCTGGCGTTATTTGTTGGATTCATGAGGCCACATGACACAGTGCACGTGTGCACTCTGGAGCTTCCCAGTCATGGCAGCTCACACGTCCTTGACGAAACAATTAAGACATATACTGTCGTAGCCGATACATATCGCACACCTCGCCTTCACGTTTACATTTTTGTCCTGTAAACACAGTGATCTGATCTTCAGCCATACTTATGTCTCAGATTAAATGCTGCCACCTGCTGAACCCGAACCACCTCAGTGTCTCTGACCACACTACAATTACACTTGACCACGTGATTAGTGTGTTCTCATCATCGGGTTTCAAAGGCTGAGTGATGGCTGAGGTGACTGATCCACTGGGCTCCCGTCAGCCTCTCAGCTCACTGTAGCCCGGCAACGCTGCTCGTTGGCACACGATCTGTGCTGTTGCTCAGAGAGAGCCCAGCAGTATTTGGGAATGTGGCCAGATGACATCGGACATGTGGGTTTTCTGGTTTAATCACAGGCGCAGCCAGAGGGCACTCGAAGCTGAGTGTCCACTTGATCAGGTGTCAAGTGCTTAACTGTTTGGATGGTTCACTGCTGAGGAGGAGAAGGCTCAGCCAGCAGGCACACACACACACACACACACACACACACACACACAGTATCTGAGGCTATTTATGTGATTAGCAGCTGCAGAGAAAAGAACAACGGGATCATGGCAAATCATCTGATTAAAAAAAAAAAGATGATGAACAAATAAATAGAGAAATGCAAAGAACAGTGGAGTAACAAGACACAGGACTCAGAGCACTTCAGGCAAACTCAGTGCCTCAGAGATTTGTCAATAGGAGGAAGACGGTGGGGATGTATATCACATTTTTCTAAACGTAACAAGGTCGTTGTTTTCCAGGGCTCCATATAATGTGTCATGGTTACTAGCTGAATGTGTGCAGAAAACACTTAAGTATTAAATCTTATTTTTATTCATGGTCGTGCTTTCAAGGCTGAAGGTTACAGTAGTGTATGTGTTTATCTGTGTAGCATAGAGGGATAGCGTGTTAGGACAGGCCTCAGCGTTCACCTGCTTTACACAAAATGTGTGTCTTACGCTCTTTATGGACAGCGCTGAGACCGTGAACGATGGGCGTTTCCACACGGTTGAGCTCGTGACTTTCAATCGCATGGTGAACTTGTCGGTGGACGGAGGAGAGCCCACGACGCTGGACAGCCAGGGCTGGAGCCAGCCAGGAGCCAGGGACGCCCCCCTGTACGTGGGAGGTACGTTTCTTTTCATTTGATTTAGCAAACGTTGCAGAATGTCCGGACAGACGGAAGTATCCGCTACGTGACGGATTTGTGTTTCCCCAGGGATGCCCGAAGAGGTGATGCCTGCGTCTCTGGGTCTCTCGTCGCAGCCCTTCAACATGTCCAGTTTCCACGGCTGCATCAGGAACCTCTACATCAACCACGAGCTGCAGGACTTCACCCGCAGCCACATGAAGCCGGGGGTGGTGCCGGGCTGTCAGGCATGTCGCAGATTCTACTGCCTGCATGGCATCTGCCAACCCAGTGCTGCACAGGTAAGAGACAGACAGGTGTGTCCATCACAAAACCTCAAAGTTAAATTAAAAAGTAAAGAGGCATAAATCGTAACAACGTTTCTGATACATTCACCCATCTCGCTGTACATTGTCATCATCTAGTTGTTGTTTACGTTGTTGTCCCTGAACTTCCCTTCCAAGTCCTAATCTTTAAACCTAACCTGTTAATCTAACCTTCAGTGTTTCAGTAGCTGCACTCTCTTAGATTATGTAGAGAACTCAAAGGCCAGTTTATTCCACTTGGCATGATGTAACAAGCAAACGTGTAGCTTTTTTATTTTATAGCTCTCGGATTTTTTGAGATGTTTTTCTTAGACTAAAACTAACTTTGAGGGTCACAAAATAAAGCCGACAGACTGTGATGAGGTTAATTATGTTTTCACATCTTTTGTTGCACACTGTTATTCTTTGACAGGGGCCCCGGTGTCACTGTCAGTCAGGTTGGACCGGAGAACACTGTGACCAGCCAATAACGAGAGGTCTTAGTGGAGTGGATGCTGTCACTACGGCAACAGATGTCAACCCGTGTGAAGGCAGCAAGTAAGTGTTCTTTGTGTTGGCATTTAAAGAAATTTCCGATGCACAAATGATGCACCTTACATTGAAATGTCATTCCTCATATTAACTCGCAGCAAAAGGTGAAATTCTTTTAACTCTGATGTTTCTGCTGTTTTGTCCTTATTGTTGAGACTCCTTTAATCGCCTGCTTCGCATCCCTTCCCTTCCAGGTGTGTGAAAGGTGTGTGCGTGGCGTTGGACGCGCAGACCTACCGCTGCGAATGTGACAAGGGGTTTCGTGGTGCGCTGTGTAACCTGAAGGGGGAAGCAGCAGGTCCGTGTCAGGGTCTGCAGTGTGTGCATGGTCACTGTGAGGAGACGGAGGAAGGAGTACGCTGCGTCTGTGAGCAGGGATACACCGGAGAGAGCTGTGATGTGGGTGAGGAATCAGGAAGCGGCTTCCTTTTGTAAATGCCGAATGTCGGCTGATTATGTTGCTTTAAATGCTGTGAGCTGCCTGAAATGTCAGGCTGTGGTCTGCATGACGTTGTGTTACGTTTCTGGGTAAGTGCAGGGAAATAGTACCTGCACCAGACCTATGGTGGAGACTTGCCAGTCTGAGATGACGTCTTGTTAACAGTAGTGCAACATGTCGAATTGCTAAATGAGCTGCTAGAATTGTTAGAATTGAATAGAATTGAGAGGAAACTGGCAGTTGGTAGAGTGGTCGCCTACCGACCACAGGGTCGGAGGTTCGAGCCCCGCTCCTCCCGACCGCATGTCAAAGTGTCCCTGGGCAAGACACTGAAGACCCAACAGCCCATGCCCATCCCCAGTGCCGGTCCCAAGCCCCGCAGAAATTGGGGAGGGTGGCGTCAGGAAGGGCGTCCGGCGTAAAGACTGTGCCAAATCAACCCGCGGACTCATGATCCGCTGTGGTGACCCTGAACTCACAGGATACAAAAAGAAAAAGATTCCTCCAAGACGTATCAGAAGCCTGTTTTCACATTGCTGACAAATGTAATTGCAGTTCTCATTTTTCAATTTGGTTTTAGTTTCTTTTTAGTCATGAAATCTCATTTTATTTTTCATAATTAACACTGATGGGCCCTTTAACTGCTTGAGCCCTGGAACCTCTTTTAGCCACCTGTTTGTGTTTCCACCCGTAGAGTCACAGTGTCGGGGGGAGCCGGTCAGAGACTATCACCGGCTCCAGCGCGGCTCCGCCCTCTGCCACACTTCCAAACCTTTCTCCTGGGTGGAATGTCACGGCCGGTGCCAGGCGGGAAGGGAGCCGGGCGCCACCGCCGCCTCCTGCTGTGCTCCTCTGAGGGTCCGGCGCCGGCGGCTCACCTTCGAATGCGACGATGGAAGCTCGTTTACGCAGGACGTGGAGAAGCCTGTGGAATGTGGCTGCAAGGAGTGTGTGTAGTACGACGGATGTGGTGGTGCGCACAAACACACATGCAGATACAACACACACACCAGGCTAAAGAGCTACACACACTGTAGGGATTCGATCACTGATAAAGGACATTTTGGGTGTTTATTAAATGTGGGTTTTGCTCCAGATGCAGTTTTGTGACATAAAGACAGTTCTTCCTTCATGAGACATGAAATCAACGAGTCAACCTCATCGTCATCTTCCTCGCCTTCACCTGCTGCAGGAGAACCTGCGCGCTAACTACCTAACTCCAGCTCATTATTAATACTTGTGTGTCGCAAAGCCTCCCTATGTGTTCATGACGTTTGGCTGATTGGGCGCCGCTCGGCGTTCCCTCGCAGTAGCACACGAGGGCTAATCATCAGAAATAAAGACGTAGATTCCACAGTTTCTGTCAACAATATTGAGATCTCAGCTGTCAGGCTTCATGTGCATCTGAATCGCAGCACTAAGCTCTTGTCAGTTTGCTGAACGAGGGACCTGCCGCTGAAATAAAATTACATTTTTACAAGTATGGTTTGCTGCAGGCACGACTGCTGTTGTCTCTAACAGGCTCTTCATGTTTCTACTACACTGATGTGGGTGTAAGCACCAAATATTCCGTTTGTTCTTTAAGCTGTGATTGAACAGTGAGAGGTGTCAGGTATAAACATTTAAACAGGTGAAAGAGTTTATGTGCTGATCTTACAATAACCAGGAAATTCTCACCCTGTCATCACCCTCACAAAAGTTTGTCAAATGAGCGTAGAGGCTGAAACCTGGAAAATGTTGTGAACGCAGAAGCAATGCACAGCCTCAAGATGTTTTAACGCGCTTCTCCGGCAGTCAGATGTGCAAACGTCTCACAGCACATCCACGGTACAGGCAGCAAACAGTGCAGCAACCGTTTCTCGCCTCCAAGCACCTGGACGATAATCTCAGTGACAGCCCAAAGTATAGAAATAAAAACTGTAACTTGTAAAATATGTTTAGACTCCAAAGGCCCTTTTCTGATTTCCACATCTTTACCTTTCACAGAGGAATGTTACAAAGTCATTCATTCGGCGCGGCGGAAATTTAATGTGGCCTTTATGTCAAATTTCAATTACGAAACATGTTAGAAATTGAAGCCGTGCTCACAGTAAAATAACCTCATTTTAGATCACAATCTGACAAAAGCTCCGTCACCAAAAAAACACGATTCAAACTGATTGGCAGCTCTGGACACAGGAAACAGATACAACTTTGACCAATTTGACCACTGAATTGTATTTTGACTGACCACTTGTGAAAAAAAGCACCTTGAATTGGGGCTTGACAGGTAATTGGTCACCGCTCATCTCCTCAAACCTCCGCCCTTCCTGTTTGTTATGCTCGATATTGTCAAGTCAGCATGAATTTAAAAAGAAGATGCTCATCTCATTTTATGAGACCAGATGGAAAAATGCATGAAAATGTGCATCACATTAGCAGAACGTCTACGTCTCTGTGAGGGCAAAGCTGCTGTTCATTTTCCTTAAACCTCGAGAATTCCTCACCATCGTCCCCCCAGTGGTAATCAAATGAGCTAACGCAGGCGTCAACATATTAACGAGTCCATTTACTGTATGTTAGTGGCGTTTAAATAGTCCCATCTTCTCATACTAATGATTAGCACAACCTTCTCTGCTGTCTACTAACAAATGACCGACAACAACACAGCCTGAAGGTCAAAGGTGACTGGGTTCACCCGGGGACGGCAGAGGGGGTCACGACACGCCGCTGTTCACCAGATGCCCTTTCGCCCAGTTTGAACTTGCAGCAGGGGCCTCTCCCGTTTGTCAGAGGAGCCAGTGGATGCATCACACAAATGTCAGAGAGAAAAATGTAGCTTTTATATATGATGTTATTTATATGGATGTGAAACTAAAACACAGAGCTGTGTGATATTAACATGTTTTTGTTTTTTTAGCCTCTCCGTAAAATGTCGTGAATCTGAATTAAACTAATGTGACTAATTATAAATGCAGTTCATCCACACGCAGTAACGGCCTAACATGTTGTAATATATATTATGAGCTTATAATGCATTTGGTTTTGGTCATAGTATTTTTATATGTTAAGGAGGATGTTGTCAGTGTATCAGTTGTAGGCTGTAGAGAAACATCTTTGTTTTCAGTTGCCAAAAACCAACATCATGCAAGGGAGTTTTACAGAAAACGATAAAACAATGTTTTTTGTTTGTTGGGAGACGACAAATAGTGCTTCTTTTTCTTATTTATTTAAATAAAGAGCTGTTTCTCCTTCCTCGATTCCTCCCTTTCCCTTTTTTTTGTCTCCAACCTTGACACCGGCACTGGTTGTCTTGTTGTTGCTCCTCTGACCTTTGACCCCGTAGCGTCATGGCTGTCTGATCTCCGTTGAGAAAAGGTGGAAGGAAAAGAGACATGGCGGCTTGGTGGGCGAGGTGGTGATGGAGGAGGATGCGATGCTGGGATTTAAACGGGAGAGCAGGAAGAAACGGAGGGAAGGATAGCTGGAGAATAAAGAAAAGATGGATGTCCCACTGGGAGGAGGTGGGGGGGGGAGGGGCAAGCGCTCTGAGACTGAAGCCGTTTAATGAAACCGTGATTTATGCGTCCCTGCGTAACCATAAAACATAATATATACCCCCATCGGCTTTGACAGTCTCTCCTCCCCCAACGCACACCCTTCCAGTCTGCTCTCCGCACAGTCAAAGCTGCAGCATCTCTCCATCCCCCCACCTCCACCTCTGCAACCCATCCAGCTGGCCTCCCCCTCAACCTTCCTTCACTGCCATCTTTACCCCTCCCCCCTCTCGTTGCCAACAGCACCTTACCAAACGCCCCCCACCCACCCACCCACCCCCGATCCCAACCAAGTGTCCACATCTTCTCAAACTGACAAAGGAAAAAGAAATGCACACAAACAGTGTCGGTTGATTGATCCTACGCTGAATGACTGAAGTGTTTGTCCTCCAACTGGATGAAAACAAACAATACATCCAATTGTGGGGGAAAAAAAGTAGATCAGCTGCCAGCGTTTGCACCAAATATAGACAATTATTTCAGTGACAGTGAAGAATTTGTGTTGGGCAAACTTGGAAGAGCAGAGGAAATGTATTTAATCCCTGAGGGGAGATTGGTTCATTAAAATCAGAAAAACAAACACAAACAGAGGTACAGTGCATCTGAGACTAATAAATTGGTTTTTCCCTGTTTGGACAGAGTTTGCACTGACAAACTGTCAAAATGCATTGATATTGCACATCAGCCAGTGCAGGAGTGGTTCTCTCATTTAGTCTAACCTCACTGATATAAATTGGATGGACAGCGTCTCACATTACAATTCAACAGCAGCAGAAACTACAGAAATCCACAAAAAAAAAAAAAAATCACTAAGTGTACGTTTTTGGCTTTTATTTCGTTACATTGAATTATGATCTATTTAAATAAATGAATACATACGTTTTTTACAAGCAGTGTATGTACAGTAATTACTCAGCTGTTCATTCCTGCTGCTTTACAGAGTAGCCGGGTCTTAAAAACTGCCTGTTAATCATATGCTGCCCAAACACGAGCCCCAAGTCTGCCCTTGGGATTCGGTTGGGACTGAAAATGCGTCAGTCTTCCTTTCTCTGCTGAGCTGAAACAAATTGTATGAAAGTGCAAAGTCTAACCCTCTCGAATCGCCGTAGACCGGCAAAACGATGTTCCAAGGTCCAAACACAAAGCAAACACCTCGAGTGCCGCTGCCAGAGACAATGTGTCACCAGTGAACGTATTGATTTCCTGCATGTATTGAGTATCCGCTCCAGTCATGGCCAAGCTCATGTACAAGCTCCGTGGTGCTCAGCCACAGACCAAACATCAGGTAGTTTTCAGTCTAATGGACACAGTCGCACTGAATTTGTCTTTTAAGTTGTAGCGTCACAGGCTCACATCTTTATAAATTCTGTCCTCGTTTGTCCTCATTTCCCAACGCAGATTCTGCAAATGCTGAAAATGTATTGTTTTTAGGGGAAAACAGCAATTTACGTCCTCAGAGCTGCTTGTTCTGTGTGTTCATTAAGGCTGAAGTCCAAAAACGACATGTGCCTGACAACTTCATACAAGTTTTTGGTCTGTTTTGTTTCTAATTTTCTACAAACTTTTTCCGGTTGTTCACTTCCTCTCATGACATCCCTTTCATGTGTTCATGCTGAGCCTTCTCGTGAATTGGGTTTTTGGGACGTCTGTCTGTCTGTGAACACTTTATGGATTCTCCGTTTGGAGTCACGGATGAACTGATTCGATCTTGAAGGACAAAGATCATAGTCACTGTGACCTCACATCCATATAAACATCCACGTTACTGAATTTACTTACTTCAGGTAATGAGGACTTTATTGTCCTCCAAGAAATGTTCTAGTCTTCATCCCCTGACTCCCCTGATAGTTGATTGGAGTGTTCCTTAGTCTCCATGGTGTAGATTGTGTCAACTGGACCTTCCAGATACTGCTGTATTTATAATACAATACTTTAGGCACTTTAACTGGACTCAGCTGATCTCTAATTGTGTGACTTTGGAAACACTCATGTTCAGATTCATTTAGATCAGTTTGTACACATCTGTTTCCACTTCATGAAACACTCTTTTTTTGCAGTCAAATTAAATCGACTGTGAGTGAGTGTTGTCAAAAAATAAAAGGTGAAAACTTCCTCTTTTCTCTATTCACGCTATGTTCACCAGTAAATACCATAAATATTGCAGCTGACAGTGGTGAGAAGGTGGCCTCACACCTTCAGTCCAGCTGTTGGTGTTAAACATGACCAATGCAGGAACTTTCTACTCCTCTTTGTATTTGGATTCTCTGTTCGACTCTCCTCCTCAGTTCCTCCAATTTTTAGTTTCATCCCATCTCTCCTCATGTTGTGTTTCCTCTCCTTCTTTCCTTTTCTAAAGTTCTCCTATCTTCTCTCCTCTTATTTCCTCTCTTATCCTCATATTGATCATTGAGCTTCTCCTGTCTATTCGCCATTGAACAGGTTTTTTTTTTCCGTTTTTATCTTCTAGCACTTTTGTTTCTGCCACTTCCATTTATTTCCCTCCTTTACTTTTGACAAATCACTTTAAAAAAAACAGCTAAAAAACTCCTAATGTTTTCTTTGGACTCCTGTACCTTATCTTTTCCACCTCCACTTCTTTTCTGTGATTTGTCCTCATCTCTTCATTCTTCTTCCTTTGTACATACCTGCTGTATCTCCATCTTTCCTTCCACCTTCCTCATCCTCTATTCTTACTCATCCCATTTTACCTAACCCCACTTCCAACCTTCTCCTCCTCTCCAGCTCTTTTCTCCTGATCATCACTTACTTCTGTTTATCGGCCTTATTTATTAACACACCACCTCTCCTCTTCAGCCCACACACACTTTCTCTAGTTTCTCTTCATCGTCATCTCTTGCTCTCCTTTGTTCATCTCTTCCCTTTTTCTTCTTCTTCCTCTTTGTTCGCTCCCCTCCTCCCCTCTTCTCCTTTCTCCTCCTCTTTTTCCTCCCCCATCCATGCACATACACACACACTCTCTCTCTCTTTTATCGTCTTCTCTTCTCATGCAGATCTTTTTTGCTATAGACCAGATGTGTTTTTATTGATATGATCATGGTTAGTGGTCTCCAGGTGCTCATTAGATCCACGGTATAGCCTCCTGCAGCCAGCGGCCTGAAACACACACAAACACACATTCTGTGGCTACTGCATGCACTAAACATCAACCAAGAAGAGAATGGAAAAGAGAGGAAGTGGCATAGATGAAGGACAGAAATGAAATAAAAGGTGAGATGAACAGAAAAAAAATGCTGCAGGGGGGAAGGAGAAGGGAAGTTAGGAAAGGAGGGTAAGTAAAGAAAGATTGGGGGGGAGGGGTTTGAGAGCGCTGAAGGCTAATTGAATATTTCAGGCAGTTGCCAAAAGAAGGAGCTGAAACTATCAAGGTGACCTGGGAGGAGTTCCTGAGGAAAAAAAAAGGAAGGAAGGAAAATTCTAAAAAAAAATAAAATAAAATAAAAGGTTGCCATCAGTCGCCTACAGAACTGTAGTTTCTATCATTTTCAATTACGTTCAACCTTGTTTAACATTTGCATTCCTTTCACCGTCAAATTAAGTTGCAATTGTGAGGTTTTCATTTCATTGCCTTCGAAAAGGTTGCTTTTATTTTTAGTGTCACGGTCACATCGCTGAGGAGCTGAAGAATCAGACACGTGGAGGCTGGATGGAGCCTGGTAGGTCTGAGAATGGGTTTCAGTCTCACCTCCAGCTAACAAAGGTTCACGAAGGCTGCGGATTGAAGCTGTTGTGCTGCCAGTTCAGCCACATTCACGTGGTCTGGAGCACGACAAGAAGGAGATTCACACTCATAGAAATATATGATCTCTGAATCAAAGACGCTTTTTAAAAATTGTCTGTGTTCTATTTATTGTGAAGCACTTTGTGACATCTCACATAAAAAGGTCTTACATATAAAACTGTGGTATATGGAATAGTACAGTATATAGTACATAGAAAAACACACAATTGACCCAGAGAAGTCAAATGTGTGATTATAAGTCTGACAAATGTTAGAAATCTGATCAACAGGATCATGAACATTCGATTAAATTCTGAGAAAAAAAATATTTCTTTCACTCTGTTGAGAAGATGAAGATTAAATTGAATTCTAAAAACACATTAATTACCCTGCGATTAAGCTTCACTATTTTCACATGGGCCTAAATCAAACTTTCTGTGTAGGTGTGGAAAAAATAAACACAAAATCAATTTGCTTTCCGTTTTTTCCTGGCGTGTTCGACCTCTTACCTCTTACAATAATTAGCACTAAATAAAACAGAGGTAGCGAGAGCTCAGCAGGAGACAAGAGATGAGATTTCTTGTCAAATAGCCTATATGATTGCAGCAAGGAGCTAATTTCTAAAGAGTATTATTAGTAAGTTGAACTGCTGGTTTTGCATAATGTGTTCGGCCAGTATGACACGTTTTAAATTTCTATATCACATTCTGTGATGTGTTAAAAAGCTCTTAAGAAGTCTAAAATTGAACTTGATAAACACTGTATGAACTCTTTTAAGAAATTAATGTTGGCAGACGAAAAAAATGTCGCACAAAGGGATTATTTTATTTTTTTAAATTAATAAAAACAAACAGATCAAAGCACATTTTGCACAAAAACAGGAATGTGATCAAACTGAGTCACATGAAATAAAAGCACTGAAAATAGTTATTTAAAAAAAAAGAATTCAATAGAAAAGAGTAAAAAGAAAAATACATGATCCCATTAGTTAAATCTGTGTGTGACGCTTAAAAGGTGCAAGAGGCTTTGGATTTCGGGAAGAAAAGGCAGCAAATGATGTGTGAGGATTTAGAGCCTTTGTATCCACACAGTAGATATAACATTTACATCAGCACACTGGTAAAACCCATATCTGACAGCTTTAATACCAGTTATTATTTTGCAGATCCTTAATAAAATTTAGGCCTAGTCATCTAATTAATTATGAGGCATTTGGCCTATTGTTGATTAACCATGAGCACCAATTTAAACTTGACCAAACAACTGCAGTGGAATCTTTTTGGGCAAGAACCTACCACCAGCATCACCCGTGCACCACATACTGTACGCGGTCTCTCCTGCAGTTACACTCCGCCACCGCACTGCGCCGCTGCTGCACAAACACGTAGACATGACCGTGGCGCCGCTTCCGGTTGGACGAAGCGGATTTCAGTTGGCGGGACAAACAAACCATACGTGATGGAAATACGCCAAAGGACCGACATTTTGATTCTAAGAAGTAATTAGAAGAAAATATGACGTAAACCGTATAGGAAGATAAAAAGGCAAACAACAAAAAACACTTAAGTTAACATCTGCTAATGGTGGAGGCTCGTGAGGAAGAAGTCAAGCGAGCAGCTAATGTTCGCCTAATGCTAAGCTAGCACCAAGTCTCCATCGGACCTCCCGCGAGCCAGGACGTCTTCAATAAACGTCAAGGTGAACCATCGTTTGACAGGTAAATCATCCTGAGTCTGAGGACACCTGGGTTAATGTAAGACACTGGCTGACTCAAGAAGACTACTACTACTCGAGAACGTAGTTGTTACACGAGTCTTATCATTTCAAGCTGCTTCATGCTCATAAGGTTAAAGCATCGCACAAATACTTTGTGTTACTGCATAGACATGATATTTTTCCCAGTTACTATACTCACAGAGTTTCTACATGCAAAGAATAAGGGCTTTTTAAACTGTATGCACTGCTAAACGTCTTTTACACTAGAGATTATACAGACTTTTATGAGCAAAAGTGAAAGGATTAGGAAGAACAGCACTAGAAGTTCTAGTGATACGTAAAATTCCCAAAATAATGTGTTGAATGTATTGAATTTGATGCCGTTGCTGTCATAGATCAATTGAACATCTCCATGTTTAGCACGTTTTTATTCAACAACATTTGAAAGGTAACATGTATGGCAAAAATATATTGGAATCAATAATGAAAAAATATGAAAGTATTACACTAATACTACATTGACTGCTTTCCTGTGTCTTGACAGTAAAATTGATAATTTTAAGGGTTTAATATTGGTCGGACAAAACAAGCAATTTGTGGCTCTGACTTTGGCTCGTTGTAATTGTGAAGGACATCTCTTATGACTCTCTCACCTTTTACAAACCAACCATTCTGTTGATTAATTAAAAATGAATCAGTAGGTGAATTCAAAATAAAAATTATAGTATTTCTTTTAGTAACATATTAAAATTGCATATTTTACTCGAATCGCATTGAATGCAGATTTTTCACATGTAGATGACTTTGTGTTTTATGTTTATACTAATATTTGCTTATGTGTCAGGGGTCCATCTCTGACTTATTGTGTGTGGGCAAATGTTTTGAAATGTGATTTGCTTTTCATTTTGATGTTTTACTTTGGGTTAATTGATAATGGCGAGAACAGCTGCAATCTCTAGCAGGACACAGGCTGGTCAGTTAAAAAACCTTTTCTAGTTCTAGGATTGTCTTTTTATAACTGTTTTATACAAAATGTTATTTGAAAATATTTGTTGTTTCATTTTTATTGTGACCATTTCATTGTTTAATGAGGTTTTTTCCACATATTTAGAGCTGTTAAAAATTGCACCTAACAATGATTAAATTATGCCATTTCTAAGCATTAGTCAGTATTTTAAAACGGTTCAAACATATTTAGGGAATATGTAGTGAAACAGTGAGGCGAGTTTGGCGGTTTACCCTCCGCTGCTCTGTTTCCGTACCAGAGCTCGTTAGGAGCAGACGTCTTCGGTGTGTTGCAGCTAAACGCAGCTCAGACAGGCCTGGGGTGATGACTGCATGGGGCTGGTGCTGAGTCTTAATTGAATGGAGCTTATGTGGTTCCATTAATCAGTAATGGGGAGCCTTGCTGGGCCCAGCCACCACACACCACAGCAGGAGGGGTTTCTGATGGGGCCTTTGACATTTTCACAGCAGTCAGTGTATATAGGAACGGAGAGAGTGGAAGGGAGATGTGTTCATGTCTCAGGAGCAGAGGTTGGAATGAGGAGAATATTTGATATCAAATGTTTCTACTTGTACATTTCTCCAACGCATATTTCTGTCGTGCTCTGAGATAGAGGACACAATGGAGGCCGTTAGAGCTTTTTATCACAAGGCCGCCGCTTCGGCTTTTTCCCTTCGTGATCTTACAATGGAAAGACCAACTGCAGCAGGCGGTTAACGGCTGGATTAAATGCTAGAAACCAAATACTGTATCTGCTTCCTTTCTCCGGTTATCTGTTGAACCACTGACCCTGTGGTTCCACGGACAACTGCTCTACCAACTGAGCTGCTGCTGCTGCTGATAATGATAGAATATGTCTGTTGGTACCAGCTTTTCAAATGTGATTTGCGGCTTGTTTTATATTTCTATCAGTGGCCAATTTAGATTGATGGCTTTTTGACATTTGACAGCAGTGTTAATGATTTTAACTCATTCTTACTTGTGATGAAAGTGTAACTGAGTTTGACTCTGTGATAGTTTAGTCCCATTTTGCCCCGAGCTTTAATATTCATATCTATACAATATTATTATATAGAAAATTTTGAGGTAGCAGCTGTTGCTTTCTTGTGTACAGTTACCGTTACAAGTGTTGTTCTCATCTATTGCAAGATAAGACTTTTTGTTCAAATGATCCATATCTCGTTTCAGCTTGACACCCAATTTTTGGATGTCATAAATATGGCATTTTTGTTTGCAAAGACAGTGCTACATAAAGTCACTGATGAAATTCCTTACAGAATTACCTGTAGGGAATTTTATTGCATCTGGCAGAAATGTCCACTTAGACTCCTGGATGAACTGATTAGAAAGTTAATCCGGACAGACGTGCATGCAAACTGCAACTTGACAGGTTCACATAGGATTACAAGCAGTGTGCAGTAATCTGACAAACCTGATCACTCGCTCCACAAATGTTCTGTGCCTCTCTTGGGGAGGTGCACATAACACCGGCTTTCTGTTGATCTGATGAGAAAGAATTCTTAATAGCCAAAGCTGGTGCATGTCTTCTCAAAATTACCTTCAAATAACATATTTTGGGAGATCTGATGTTTCAAATTGTGCACTGGATGCAATCCAAGAAGGAGGTGAGAGAAACTTGGCCCCGAACCAAATGTGCCAGAATTCGGATTAATGAAGGAAAATTGCCCAAATCAGATGAGGACAAAAGAGGGAAAAATTGTTTTCAATCTTTTCTTGTTCAGGGCTTTAAATATGTTGTTTTTTCAGTCGTGGTTCGGCATCTTTTCAGCAGCCGTAAAACGTGTTTTATTTTAGTTTTTTTAAATAAACAGCACATAAATGTACATGATTGTTACGTGAAAAAAGAGCAGCACTTTAACTCCGCTGCCATAATCCAGAACTGTCATTATGGTTCAACCAATTTGCAAATGGAAATTTTAACTTAGACCTTTTACCATAAAGAACAATAACACCCACTGCAAGTCAGATATTTTATTCAGATTTTATTACCTATTTTACATTTGTCCTCCCACAATTTGGAACAGCCAATTTTCTACGCTCTAAATATTGATGCCTACTGTAGACACACACACACACATATAGACACTATTTCAGTATATGCTTAATAACAAAAAGACTGGATTAAAAAAAGAGGTCAGACCTCTTGGAGAGCACAGAACCTCCAAATATTCAACATTTCTATACTCGGATTCAGTCCGAGCATGAGGAGCCATATATGTGCAAATGAGCAAAATGTGAAACCACACACACCGTTTCTAAAGAGGAGGCCCTTTTGGAGCCCAAGGCACATTATGGGGAATAAATATTTGATAGGAGGATGACCTAGTTCCTGTGCCCTGAAAAGTTATTTGTCTTTTTCCTCTTTCCCCAGGCAGAGAAAACCCAAGTGAAAGAGAGAGGGGGAGATGTATGTGAAAAGAAAGGGGAGCGGGAGACAAAGGTGAGGTGGAAAGAACAATTTTTCAGTTTGGAGTTCCTCAGAGGGAGAGAGTCCACTAGTAGAAATGATCTCACTGGTTGAAATGAATCAAGCACCAGTGCTACAGTCACACATATGTGAAGCCCAGTCACTCAACTGAACTGGAATCTTCATGTGTGATACCGAGTGACAGTGAAGAGAAAATAAGGTTGAGTCTTGTTGCATTTTGTCAAACCGTAGGGGATTTCTTGGGGTATGGCCTTTCATGAGATGCTTAGCTTTGGTTACATTTGTAATATTTGTCTGAAAATGCCTAATAATACACCCAGTGTTAGTAGCCAGACCAAGTTTGGGAACTGTGCTGCAGATTAAATGCTATAGCAAAGGACAGACTACCATATTCATATTGTGTCTGCAATTTAACACTTTGTGCCCATATTTCAGAAACCACACACTAAACAATGTTAACGGATAATAACATATTAATGCAAATTACTTTTAATGGTGCGAATGTCTTAACGCCGTTAACACAGGTTCTGTTTTGATCCCCTGTTGCCTCACCTGTGCTGATTCTCAGCTTTTTATTAGAACTTGACGAGTGCACTAAGATGAACAAATGTGAAGCTATAGTTCTGTTTATGAGCATAATAACCGAGCAAGTTTTGGTGGAGTCTATTGGCAGCAGCCCCCCCCCACCCCATTTCCTTTCACCATTTAATAAATAAGTGGGTTTTAACTTTTCCATATTCCGCATTATGTGACTTTGCCTACATATAGAAATTATGAGTTAATTAATTTTTACGGTGTTTATCAGCTTCACAAAGTCCGTACATTTACATTTTAATTATTTAGCAGATGTCTTTATCCAAAGTGAGTGAGGTATGAAGCAAGCAGAAAAATGTATATGTGGCTAAAGGTTTAAAAACTTGACAAATGTCCGTTTACTTCTAATTCTGATTAGATAAAACATGTAATTCGCTAACAACAGTGTGTGATTAATTGCAATTAAAAATAACTAATTGACAGCCCTGATTGTTGCACTGAGTGTGTAATCATTTTTTTAAACAGCATAGTAATAAAGATATTGCGATTGAACATGCAATTATTATTTTTTTAAGTTTCCCGTCTTCTGCAATAATCAGTGCAAAAAAAGCCCCTAATAATCAAATTACTCAAGCAAAACATATCATATAAGCTACTCTCATGTACATGCCGCGCATATACAAGTGCATGCAGGCACTAAACACACAGATGCAGTTAAAAACATCACCTTCAGAAGCTTGTTCAACCAATCTGTTATTAACTGAGTTTTACCTACAAACTGTCTTTATTTCTCTCTTCCTCTCTCCACTCTCCCCAATCCAACTTCATTTGAAGTGATGCTCTCACACACTTCAGCCACAGATAGTTCAATTGAGCCAAGTATCAGCTGACAAGCTAATACCTGACTCCAGCAAGTAGCATTTGGAATTTGAAGTGGGTGATGTGTTTGTAGTCACTGACATGTCAAACACGTTATTTTTTTCTTTTTTAATGTTGGAGGACTTTTGCGGTGTTGCCTTGTATGGTTGCTTTAACACAACACCTGTCCCTGCTGGGTGTCCTCTTATTCAAAACCAAACTATGTCCAAATCGCTGTCGTGACTTCTCACTTAATGTGACCTTATTGACACGGACATTGAGCTTCGCTTCTGCTGAGGCCATTTTCACTATGGTTAGCAGCATCGCAGTTAAACCTGTTTCTTTAATGTTCTTTATCCAGTTTTACTCATTTTCACGGGGGGGGGGGGGGGGCAGATCTCTGCATGTGAAGCTTATAGGAAGGCTTGTCTTACTATTGTAATGATTAAAAAAAAGGTCAAACTTGCATACCTTGTTCTTGCTACATTTGATCAGTATTTACTTTCACATTTATATATAATTAAGACAACACACATGACTCAGACAGATTTTATTTTCACAACAAAATTTATTAGAAGAATAGTGGTTTTGAAAAGAAGGTTCTAGCATCCAGTGAATACTACCTTACACAACATTACAGCTGAAATGTGTGGCAAAAATGGCAATTTTCTTTTTTTTTTCTTTTTTTTTTAACCAAATCGAATATAACATAACCAGTAAAATATTTTACACATGCACAAAGACAGCTCTAATCAGCGTTGCCTGATGTTCAATGCAAAATGAAGATAAAAACAAAAGACTGTAGGAAATCAAATCATCTTTTTGTCCAAAAATCAGACATTATGAAACAATTTCATTTTCATCAGGCCAATCAGACAGTGAGATTTTTGCATTCCAAACAGGGATAGAGAAAGAGAAAAATAACATTCACAAACCAATTATTGTGATTTTGTTAAGTGCTCATTTACACGAACATTGATAATATAAACCTAGAAGAATAAAAGTCCAACTCACAAGGTACAAAATAAGAATGGAAAAAAAAAAAATTATTGTACATAAATAAAACTAAAATGTGAGAAAATATTTTTTAAATTATAAAATTTTTGTCAAACTGTAAACAGTAGGTATTGAAAAAATGAGGTCCATCGGGGTATTTGGAGAACCTGTGTATAGGTCTATGTTAGGCCTTTTCCACTGCAGGAAATCAGTGATTTGAAATTGAACTTGTAGCCACTCAGAGTTTTGCTTTTGCAGAACTGACCACATTAGCCCCAAAGATTCCAGTGGTTGAGGGTACGGGAAACTCCTGCTTGTGGGCTGTTAAATCTCTGCAGTGGAAAAGAACTGTGTGTGTGAGAGAGAAAGAGAGAGAGTGTGTGAGACACAGAGAGAGAGAGAGAGAGAGAGAGAGAGTGTGTGAGGTACAGTCCAGGTGGGACCAAACCATGAAAGGGGGCTTAGGTGTCCTGAGCATTGGCACAGCACCCCCCAGGGCCCACTGGACTGACGGAATGAGGTATATCATCAAACCCAAAAACAAAATCTCAGCAGAAGAAGTAAAAAGCCCAGCAGGCCCCATAGCGGGGAGTCCAGCCACCCGTTAAGAACCGAGGTGATATTAGGAAACATTAGAAACCTCAGCAGGACAAAAATCTAGACTGAAGAAAAGAAGAGGTTCGCTGTTTTTACCCAAACTAGAGTCCAAGTCCCTGGATGACACTTTATTTAACCAGACGTCACAAACCGTTTCCAAATCCACCAGCCCTGTTTTTATCACAACATGATCAGTTCACTAACTAAACCACCAGGAATGTCAAAAGTAATCTTGAACAGTTCTTACAACAACTTCTTTAGCCTTTACAAAGTTCTCCCTAAATGCCACTGTTTATCTTGTCAGAGGTACAAAATTCAGGCAAAATTTAAATCTGTCATTCAGATCAGGCCAACAAATAACTTTCTGCACCACAATCTCTGAGTGTAAAACACACTGGAAAGCCCTCAGGTGACTTTCAAAGTCCATTGCATTGGCCAAACTCTGTGCAGCAACACGAAAAAACTTTGCAACCAAAAGTTGTCTATCAGGTACAATTGACAGTTTCACAGAAAACTGCAAAATAGATCTTTGTAGTCTCTCTAGTTTGACTCACTTTGTTCCATCATAGCTGTACAGTTCTGCAAGTTTAATCACACAACGTCCAGCTGCCCTCTGCCATAATCCTGCCTTTACACGCAGAGAGAGGCTTACTAGGTTTTCCCTGAAACATAAGAACTGAAGGCAGATCTGTCACATTCGTCTCGTGTGTAACTTTGTTGGTGGCAGAGTGACAAAACTCAAGTTAGCACTTAAATCATATGGATACCTGAACATGGCTTTCTGTAACTGCAGTGTTTTAATTAAACCATTCTATCTTATGAAGGATTGTGGAGGCTTAAAACACCATTTAGGCCAAAACACTGTTTTGTGCACTTGTATGTAAGTTGTAAGAGGTTAGCTTGGTGTGTAGGTCATCATCGGTGCTTTGTAGCCACACAATACGAAATGCCTGCATTGGTGCTTGGCACAGAGCGAAAGCCGCGTCACCTGATGCAAGTCAGAGAGAAGAAAGACGTAGTGGTCCTGAACTGAGAAGATTGACATTCATACTTAAATATTTAGAAACTAGAAAACACAGAAGAGACACCAAAAGACAGAAAACGGAAATAATCCCATGAGTAGAACACAAAATAACCAAACTCCGAGGGCGTAAAAAAAAAATTTAAAAAAATGCTTCCGGTCATTTTAGATTTCATGGGTAGTTCATCTTTATTGGAGCAAGCTAATGGAAATAAACCATATTTAAGGTTGATCACTGCTAGGCCTCGGTGTAGATTAAGTACCTGAATAAAAGTGAGAGCAGTGTTGTCAAAGGGTCCCTGAGGGTGTCTGGGTAATGTAATTGGGGTCTGTAAGGTGCCCAGTAAAAGGTGTCTTTTTGTACAGACAGCCAGGTTACGTGACAGCCAGGTCAGAGATGCAATTTTTCAAACTTGTACGCTGTTCCATTGATTTAGCATAAGAGCAGGTAGATTCATGTTTCTAAAATACAGCTCGGTGGCTAAAATGCTGAACAACAGAGGAAACATTTTAAAAAGAGCAAAGTTCGCACAATTTCTTACACAGTCACACTCATACACACTTTTTGTTTTTCAACTTTACACAAAGGGGAATTATGTCATATTCAAAACATCAGAATCCAAAAAACGCACTTTATATCAGTCAGCCTCTTCAAATAAAAGGACTGATAGAGGGGTATATACACCAGCATGCAAAAATATTGAGAGGGTTCTCGAAACCTTCACTGCTCCGTGCATTGTTTGAGGGAGATGCATTTTTGGACAGCTTCACTGTCTGTGGGGTTCTGTGGAGAACCTGAACAGGATCAACAACTCCTGCCCCCAGTTTCCTTCCTTTGAAACAGTCTTTTCTTTTCTAGGCATTAAAAACACACAAACAGCTCCTTCATTATACAGCTCCACCTCGCCTGTTAAAAGAAAAACAAAAATGACAGGCAAGGGTTGATGGGTAAAGCAGTCCTATATACACAACTGTCCTGAAGAAGAAACCCCCCCCCAACCACACCCAAATCTCCCTCAGTGTGGCCTCCCCCCCCGACCCCCACCCCCTTTTATAGAATCAGGCTTGAAAAGACTACAACTACACAAAATCCTAGTTCAACGACTACTTCAAAAAAAACAAAAAAAACCAAAGAAAATTTCAAGGTGACCTGCCCCTTAGCCCTATGCTACATCATGGGGAAGTGAGCAGGAACAGAATAAGAAAACAAACACCAAAAGCAACAGAGTGGGAGTATACTGCACTGGACTTCTGTATTGTTTCCCTGAATCATCAACGGAAAAGGCTCATCCTCTTCCTTTTCAAGATAGAAGTATGTGACATTAGAGAATTTTTTTATATACATATGCATTTGTGTTTGTGTGTGTGTAGGGCTTGTATAGGTAATATCTATGTGCACATATAGAGTATTTCTTATTCTTAAATATGTATAGTTAAATTAGAGGTTAGTTTGTGGTTTTTGTTTTTTTTTTTACATTCAGTTCAAACAACGATAAAGAGTAGATAAGTCGATAAGGAGGTATGCAAAAGGTGGGGACTGGTTTCAAGTGTTGCACATATTGGCCTTCATTCTTTCAGCGAACCCACTTAGAATTAAAAGATGGGAAGATTTTTTTCTTATTTTGATGGAACCCCGTCTTTTGCGGGGGGTTTCAAAGAGTATCTCCTGTGAATGTTCCCAAGCCGTTCAGAAAATGCTATGCTATGTATCAAAACGCCTTCAAAACTACCTCCTGTCCGCCTTTTAACTGAGGAATGCAAGGTGGGCTGCGAAACGTTTTGACACCAAGATTCTTGGCGACTTAAAGGACAGAACACATAAGGAAATAAAACCAAAGTGGTATAAAATGCTATGGAACCTCCACTGGGCGCTTTGAACTCCATGACAAAGGAAGCAAGAGGGTAAAAATAAAGACAAAACACATGAGATGGAAGTGCCCAGAGATGAGTGCTGATAGACAGGATCTCACAATATGTGGAGGTTGTCAAGGTTACATGGATTTCTTTTCTGAGGTATTCTGTGTTGTTTTTTTATCTTTACATTTTTGCACACCAAGAAATACCAAGATGGAAAACTGAAAGAACACTCAGCGTTACTTTCCCAAATGCCGATACAGTCAAAGCGCTTTTTGTCTGTTTTTAAGAGCAGCTTTCCTTAATTTTGACATTCGGAAAGGCAACAGTCCAAGTCTTGTAAGTTAACGTCCAGAGGACCAACAAGGTGGACCATTACGTGAGCTCCACACGAGCCTCCCCTGCTAAGTTCTTCATATTTATTTACAATCCTTGCTGTTTATAAAGCACTGAAAAAGTATTTGGCTAAAAATATTGTACAGAATCAGTCAAAAACTTAGAACAAAAGGCTTCTTAAATACCCTTTTAAATGAGGTGTTCCACAGAAGGGTTTCTGAATAGTTTCTGTTTTGGCAGTAGGAATCTTCTGCATGACATTTAATCTTCTATGCCGTCAGACAGAATATTTATCTCACCTGCCAAAGTTCCTGGCTGAGGACTAAACTCAAGATATCTACTTGCCGAGTGCAAGTCTGTCTGACCTGACTATCGATCGTGCTCATGAGCCAGTGTTGCTCCCCAGCTCCACTATTAATACACCGACTGGTGTGGGTATCTGCATGTAGTGTAGACTTTTCAACCGAAAGGTAACAGAGAAGATAATGATCATCAAAGACGCCGAAAGTCGATTTCAAATGACGCCATAACTCGAAAGACATCAAAAAGCAGCTACAGGAGGATCACAGCAATGTACTTTTAGCATAACACAACTCCACTCATTAGCTGATTTTTTTTTTCCTTTGTTTTAAACTTTTCTGCACAACACAAACCGAAAGTTAAGCTCGTTACCCTGAAACATCAACACAACAGATCAGAGACATCATACAACATTAATGGCCAAAGCTTTAGAATATTCTTTTTTTTTTTTTTTTTTTTTTGGAGAGGTTATGAAAATTTCACCAAAGCTGAAATATGAACAGCAAAACATACTGTGTACATGTAGTTAGTGTTTTTGTCTGAAAACGGATGCCAATATTGCAGAGTATAATGATTCTCCCCCCCCCCCCCCCCACCCCCACAAAACTTAAAATCTAAAGCCCTCTTGAAGAAAAACACCGTCTGCAGGTTTCTCATCAATGGGGAGTTTGGCAAAGCCTCTGTGAAAAGATAAAGAAAAGTGCTGAGGGAAGACTGTGTTTAGATGCCTCTGGATTGTGGCTACAACCAAGAGGCAATAAAGTTTTTTAAAAAGGGCCAATGAGACGTGGACCCACAACTGCCCACTAACAGCCCGTGTTTATCGTGATAAATAAGGGCTCGTCAGTCCTGCGCTGCTCACGCTTCAATGACCAAGGATGGTGTTAAAGGACCCAGGTGAGGGCACAGGGAAGGGAGGGGCTTCTTTAAAGAAAGTGACAATCAAATCAAACATTTACTAGCAGAAGGTATGTGTGACCCTACTCTGCTACCTACAACACTGTCAATGTGCATTTCCCACTTTTGAGTGATAGGACAATCAAGACCTGACACATTTCTGAGAGGGAAAAAAAAAGAAAAGAGGGGATCACAATGGTCAGCAAGCAATCAGAGAGATACTGTCTCCAAGATACGCAACTGGAAGGTCTGACAAATCATCAAACTAACTTTTTGTGGCATTAACTCTCATCAAAACTCTTCTAAACCTGTCAGCTTGAAGTCAGAGGTCTGTAAGGCCAAGGAATACTATTAAATACTTGCAATAGTACCTTAATGGCAAAAATGAAGCACATTAGAACTGCTAGTCTTTGCAACAAGATGGAATTAGCTCTGTTATATGGTCCAAAATGAAGCCAAAGCCTTTGTGCACAAGTGTAAGGGCAGCAGATACACGAGTGTTAGCAGGGCTGAATGTGAGTTCAGAGCAACAGGGACCAGCTGGTCCATGTACATGTAGGTGGCTCTAAAGTGCCAGACACACCTCCAAATGGTAACAATGCTGCAAGATTGTCATGGTAACATACAAGGGTCCCTCATAAAATTGTATTTTGACTACATTTCCTTCACGCAGCCATGGTTTTTATTCTTTACATTTCTGCCCGTCTTTGTCTCTAATCGACGTGGTAGTTTTTAATTGTGTACGAAAGTAACGTGTGTCGGTGAAGTGAATCTGTATTGTTCCATTAAATGCTTGTTGTTTAACAGTGGCGTGGGGGTGGGGGTGGGGGTGGGGGTGGGGAAGGCCGACCTTCAGCGGCCTTTATTCTTTTCTACTTCACTTTGATTTCGTCCTCACACTCCCATCCACCTCCTCAGACCGCCGTGTCTATCTGATGGTCTTTCTAGTTGCCATCTGTAAGGAGGCTTTCTGACGAGGCGGAGGGGTGAGATGCACGCCAGCACCGCGGGCTTGTTGGAGGCGAGAACAGCCAGTGTGAGAAAATGTCTGCCTGAAAGCCTTTCACATTGCAACATAATCACGGGGGGGGGCTGGGAATTTAAGCCGACAAATTTGACCTGAATCTTACGTGACATTTTGCTTGGACGTATAAGTGTGTTGTTATCGGGCAGGTACATTATACGTGATTTAGAGACCAACCCCTAAAGATAAGATCTGAGAATGTGATTTTTGAGTTGAGTATTCAGAGGGTGCACTTGATTTTACTGATCAAGGAACCACAAATGTCACCTCCTGGCAGCACCATGACAATGAATTTGAACCAGAAGTTTAATGTGATCTGTGTAATAAATTAATGAGCTAGGATGGAAATTTGGAAATCAACTAACACGGAGTTCTCCAACCTTTTAAGAGCTGTAATGTTGACATATATGCTCCAAGGCATTAAGTTTTCACAAGACAACTTATCTTTGCAGCACTTCTTTATACTCCAGGTGGAGATTTAGCATGTTTTTTTTATCTGATTAGCTCTAAACTATGACACCCCTGCTGAACTTGTTCAAATTCTACAAGTCTCTTTTGTTCATCGCTGCATCAGCATCATTCCAGAGGAGTGTCTGGCCTTTCAGATCTACACCATGCTTTCCTTTCAAAGCCACGCTAAGCTTGTCCTGTCTTCACAAATGCTTTGACATTTACAACACTTGGCATTGCAACCTATGATAGAGATGCACATTTTAACAGATCTGTTAGCACCAGCTTGACAGAAGTCTGGAGGGGAAAAACAACAGCATGGCAGAGCTTGTATGTTGTTGTTTTTTAACTGCACTCAAAAGAGAATAGATCTCGTTGCAAGAAGAGTCATTCTTGGATATGTAGTTAAAGGAAAAATATAAAACATTTCTAGCACTAGGACTAAACCAAATCTTGAACTACTCACTAAGAAAAAGTTGGTATCAGACTAGGACTAATAAAGAAGTTATTAAGCACTAGTGATAGTGCTGGGAGATATGGACAAAAATATTATAATTTTAAAATTTACCAATATTAGTAACTGTTGCTATTTTAAATGTTTTTTTTAAAACACATAATAGAGTATGTGAAGTTATGTCACACCCTGTTGTGAGGTTTACAGTCTGTGTGCCCGTGTACAGTGGTTACTGCATGTTCTTTGTTGGGCGAAAAAGTTGTTTAAATCAATAGGGAGAGATGAGGAGATCCTACCATGAGAAATCCATACATTATTTATAAAAACTAATAAGGATAAATACATTAACAGTTTTTCAGTGGCTCAAAATCTGCTAATTTACAAGCTGACAAGCCGCCACAGTACATTTAGATTTGAAAAGATAAGGTGTCACTCCTCCGACCTACTATGAGAGCAACACTGACCCACCATGGTGATGGTTTTTAGACTCCAGTCAGTAAATCAAAACGCAGCCTCCAAGGGGAGGGACCCTCACAACATGGTGTAACATGGTGCGACATCAACTTTACATTCTCTGTGTTTATCATTGACATCAGCAACTGATGATGTCACAACCGAGGGAGGCCAATGGTATCTACAGGTTTGTTTTCAAAAACGATGCGCCTTAATTTTCTCTGTAGGCTCTATAGTCTTTAGGTCCTTTGTTCTTTTAAGCACAAATTGAACAATTTATCTAAATTAACTATCATAATAGAGGAATTTTTTATATCAATAATAATAATTACA